>NC_092412.1:254919314-255003496 GCF_040894005.1 Engystomops pustulosus | reverse complement strand
ATATAACTACTATAATACTGCCCCCTATGTACAGGAATATAACTACTATAATACTGCCCCCTAAGTACAAGAATATAACTACTATAATACTGCCCCCTATGTACAGGAATATGACTACTATAATACTGCCCCTATGTACAAGAATATAACTACAATAATACTGCCCCCTATGTACAAGAATATAACTACTATAATACTGCCCGCTATGTACAGGAATATAACTACTATAATACTGCCCCCTATGTACAAGAATATAACTACTAAAATACTTCCCCCTATGCACAACAATATAACTACTATAATACTGCCCCCTATGTACAGGAATATAACTACTATTATACTGCCCCCTATGTACAAGAATATAACTACTATAATACTGCCCCCTATGTACAAGAATATAACTACTATTATACTGCCCCCTATGTACAAGAATATAACTACTATTATACTGCCCCCTATGTACAAGAATATAACTACTATAATACTGCCCCCTATGTACAGGAATATAACTACTATAATACTGCCCCCTATGTACAAGAATAAAGCTACTATAATACTGCCCCCAGTGTACAAGAATATAACTACTATAATAATGCCCCCTATGTACAGGAATATAACTACTATAATACTGCCCCCTATGTACAAGAATATAACTACTATAATACTGCCCCTTATGTTTAAGAATATAACTACTATAATACTGCCCCCTATGTACAGGAATATAACTACTATAATACTGCCCCCTATGTACAAGAATATAACTACTATAATACTGCCCCCTATGTACAAGAATATAACTACTATTATACTGCCCCCTATGTACAAGAATATAACTACTATAATACTGCCCCCTATGTACAGGAATATAACTACTATAATACTGCCCCCTATGTACAGGAATATAACTACTATAATACTGCCCCCTATGTACAAGAATAAAGCTACTATAATACTGCCCCCTATGTACAGGAATATAACTACTATAATACTGCCCCCTATGTACAGGAATATAACTACTATAATACTGCCCCCTATGTACAAGAATAAAGCTACTATAATACTGCCCCCAGTGTACAAGAATATAACTACTATAATAATGCCCCCTATGTACAGGAATATAACTACTATAATACTGCCCCCTATGTACAAGAATATAACTACTATAATACTGCCCCTTATGTTTAAGAATATAACTACTATAATACTGCCCCCTATGTACAGGAATATAACTACTATAATACTGCCCCCTATGTACAAGAATATAACTAATATAATACTGCCCCCTATGTACAGGAATATAACTACTATATTACTGCCCCCTATGTACAGGAATATAACTACTATAATTCTGCCCCTATGTACAAGAATATAAATACTATAATACTGCCCGCTATGTACAAGAATATAACTAATATAATACTGCCCCTATGTACAAGAATATAACTACTATAATACTGCCCCTATGTACAAGAATATAACAACTATAATACTGCCCCCTATGTACAAAAATATAACTACTATAATACTGCCCCTATGTACAAGAATATAACTACTATAATACTGCCCCTATGTACAAGAATATAACTACTATAATACTGCCCCCTATGTACAGGAATATAACTACTATAATACTGCCCCTATGCACAAGAATATAACTACTATAATACTGCCCCCTATGTACAGGAATATAACTACTATAATACTGCCCCCTATGTACAGGAATATGACTACTATAATACTGCCCCTATGTACAGGAATATAACTATAATACTGCCCCCTAAGTACAAGAATATAACTATAATACTGCCCCCTATGTACAGGAATATAACTACTATAATACTGCCCCCTAAGTACAAGAATATAACTACTATAATACTGCCCCCTATGTACAGGAATATAACTACTATAATACTGCCCCTATGTACAAGAATATAACTACTATAATACTGCCCCCTATGTGCAAGAATATAACTACTATAATACTGCCCGCTATGTACAGGAATATAACTACTATAATACTGCCCCCTATGTACAAGAATATAACTACTAAAATACTTCCCCCTATGCACAACAATATAACTACTATAATACTGCCCCCTATGTACAGGAATATAACTACTATTATACTGCCCCCTATGTACAATAATATAACTACTATTATACTGCCCCCTATGTACAAGAATATAACTACTATAATACTGCCCCCTATGTACAGGAATATAACTACTATTATACGGCCCCCTATGTACAGGAATATAACTACTATAATACTGCCCCCTATGTACAAGAATATAACTACTATTATACTGCCCCCTATGTACAAGAATATAACTACTATAATACTGCCCCCTATGTACAGGAATATAACTACTATTATACTGCCCCCTATGTACAAGAATATAACTACTATTATACTGCCCCCTATGTACAAGAATATAACTATTATAATACTGCCCCCTATGTACAAGAATATAACTACTATAATACTGCCCCCTATGTACAAGAATATAACTACTGTAATACTGCCTCCTATGTACAGGAATATAACTACTATAATACTGCTCCTATGTACAAGAATATAACTACTATAATACTGCCCCCTATGTTCAAGAATATAACTACTATAATACTGCCCCCTATGTACAGGAATATAACTACTATAATACTGCCCCCTATGTACAGGAATATAACTACTATAATACTGCCCCCTATGTACAAGAATAGAACTAATATAATACTGCCCCCTATGTACAGGAATATAACTACTATAATACTGCCCCCTATGTACAGGAATATAACTACTATAATACTGCCCCCTATGTACAAGAATATAACTAATATAATACTGCCCCTATGTACAAGGATATAACTACTATAATACTGCCCGCTATGTACAAGAATATAACTAATATAATACTGCCCCCCTATGTACAAGAATATAACTACTATAATACTGCCCCTATGTACAAGAATATAACTACTATGATACTGCCCCCTATGTACAAAAATATTATATTATAATACTGCCCCTATGTACAAGAATATAACTACTATAATACTGCCCCTATGTACAGGAATATAACTACTATAATACTGCCCCCTATGTACAAGAATATAACTACTATAATACTGCCCCTTATGTTTAAGTATATAACTACTATAATACTGCCCCCTATGTACAAGAATATAACTACTATAATACTGCCCCCTATGTACAGGAATATAACTACTGTAATACTGCCCCCTATGTACAAGAATATAACTACTATAATACTGCCCCCTATGTACAAGAATATAACTACTATAATACTGCCCCCTATGTACAGGAATATAACTACTATAATACTGCTCCTATGTACAAGAATATAACTACTATAATACTGCCCCCTATGTACAGGAATATAACTACTATAATACTGCCCCCTATGTACAGGAATATAACTACTGTAATACTGCCCCCTATGTACAAGAATATAACTACTATAATACTGCCCCCTATGTACAAGAATATAACTACTATAATACTGCCCCCTATGTACAGGAATATAACTACTATAATACTGCCCCCTATGTACAGGAATATAACTACTGTAATACTGCCCCCTATGTACAAGAATATAACTACTATAATACTGCCTCCTATGTACAGGAATATAACTACTATAATACTGCTCCTATGTACAAGAATATAACTACTATAATACTACCCCCTATGTACAAGAATATAACTACTATAATACTGCCCCCTATGTACAAGAATATAACTACTATAATACTGCCCCCTATGTACAAGAATATAACTACTATAATACTACCCCCTATGTACAAGAATATAACTACTATAATACTGCCCCTATGTACAAAAATATAACTACTATAATACTGCCCCCTATGTACAAGAATATAACTACTATAATACTGCCCCCTATGTTTGTGTACTAGAACATAATCAAGGGCGATCAATGTGCACCTTTTCGCTATACAGTTAGGTCCATAAATATTTGAACACTGACACACATTTTTAATTTTTTTTTTACTTTTTTGCTAAAATATATTCAAGTTTTCATCATATACTGTAATGGATACAGACCTAAAGTCAAGAGTTTCAGCTTTGATGTTGACTGGATCCAAATTAGAATTGGATGGACGGTTTCGCCCTATAACTTGGGATACTCAAGGTGGGATAAACAAGCCCTTCCTAAGCTACAAAGACGAACCAATCCGAGAAATTGCTACAAAATTAGGAAAGGTAAATTCATCTGCCTGGTAAATCACTGGTGACCTCATCAATGCAAAAACACCTGGAGGTCCCCAGCAGACAAGAGAGGTGGATGATCCCAGAATAATATCTATGGTGAAGAGAGCAACAGCTGACCATGTGATCACCGCTATCCAGGATGGAGGGAAAGAATCAAATCTACCATAGAGAGAAGACAAGTAACTGCAACATCCCCCACCGGGCCCCGAGGGCTGTCCTACATCCTGGCAGGTCTCCAGCAGGTGCTGTGTGCAAGAAATATGGAGGGAGAGGCTGATGTACTGATTCTCCCTGGGGCAACCCCTGAGTGTCTGTAAGATAAGTCCCTGGGTAATAGATGGGGAGCCCGTGGTGGTAACAGCCGCGTCCAGGGATCAGGCGGAGGCAACGTTGTGCAAATCAAGTTACCGTTCTTTATTCAACTTTAAACAGCAGGCAACGGCCAAACAGAAGCAGCAGATTCAGCAAGATGGAAGGTTGATGGAGATAGCTGGTCTGCACGAAGGGATTGCTCACAGCCTGGTAGTAGCTTCAGGCTGGGCTGATATAGGTTAGTTCAGATGGGGGACCTTTGCTCTGGGGCTTAAGTCTCTGGACTTGCCCTGGGTGTCAGGCAATGGCCTGAGACACCTGTGGGTCCTGGTATTAGGACACTGGCTGTTGCAGCACAGACACGTGCCGCACTCTCCTCTGCTTGCTTTGCTGACATGTGCTCCAAGATGGAGTCTCTCACTAGTTCTGACCATGTGCTCCCGCCCACCAGGGGTTTTTATGCTCCCTTGGGCAGGTGGTAGTTTCCAGCTTGCTTTACAATATTACAAAGAATACCATTGGACAATAATATTTGGCATGCTTAACTCTTGCCTTACCAGGCAGTGGCTTCAAGCTGCAATTGCTAAGTTTACCTAGCAGTAGCTTCTGGATGAGTTGCGCAGGCTCCCCAGATAGATCCTGACCAGGAGTGGGCGCTCCTAAACATTGGCAGGGGCGTTACATAACTAATGGTTATTAAAGGGGTTTTCCCATGAAGAGGAAATTCTCACATGTCAATCCCCTATTGATGTTAACACAATAAAGATCATTTAACCCCTTACTTTACAATGTTACTCAGTTTTACTGATGTTTTATCTACCATCTCTCCTTCTGCTGCTCAGTATAAAATCCCAGGGTGTGGGCGGGGCCTCTCTAAGCAGACACATTATTATCCATGTAGTTCTGTGGGGTGACAATGTGGTTACATTATCAGGGTACATCGTGTTTATGCACTTTCATCCGGCTTCTGACATTGTACTTACACACTGACACATGGAGAGAGAAGAGTCAGATCAGAGATTCATGAGATGATTACACAGAGGCTGATACACTGTGAGCTCTGCTACATCTCACAGATATGTGCCTGCCTCCCCCTTCCCCCAGATCACTTATCTCCTTGTAGCTTGTAGTTTGCAGCCTCTCTCTCTTCTCACCATGTGCTGACAGGATGCAAATCAGTGAGAGTCTCTGAGCTCCGTGCAGGGGGCGGGGCTTTCGGAACACAGCAGAGACACAGAAACTCAGCTCCACCACCTCATCCAGGATGGCGCCTGACCCTAACTCAGAAGCTCCCAAGGTCATGTAGAGCACGATCTCATCCAAGATGGCCACCTGACCCTAAGTCAGAAGTTATAGAGTCGTGTCTAGGGGAAACTGAAATTGTGTACAGCAGGACTGATAGGGACAGGGTGGGACTTATATCTGTGAAATGCTGCATTTTTGTTAATAACAGTGAAATAGAGAATGTGTTATATTGTTATCCTGAGTACATATAAGTAACTTGTCTTTGTGGGAGGAATAACCCTTTAATGATGTGACACCGGACAGAACCAGATGAATTCTGATGTATTCAGAGACACATTGGACCAGATCTATTATTGTGGCTGCGCCAGTTCTCTGTCTAACTTTGCACTATACAGATTGGGGCTCATTTACTAAGGGTCCGAACGCCGCACTTTCGCCGGGTTTCCCAAATATTTCTGTTTTGCGCCAAATTATCCCGGGATTTTGGCGCCTAGGCGCCCGGGTTGCGCGCGACAGAAATCGGGGGGCGTGGCCGTCGGACAACCCGACGGATTCGGACAAACTGCGGAATTTAAAAAAGGTTTTGTGTCGCAAGATCAAGCAGTCACATGCACCAGGAAGATGGTGAACTCCGGCGACACATGCAGCGACACATGCAGGAACTCGGACACACGATCTTAGTGAATCGCGCCGGACCCGAATCCTCGTCGGACAGCGCTCCGCGGGATCGCAACAGGACCGGGTAAGTAAATCTGCCCCAATGTCTTTGGATCTTGCGCATGTATTATAAGTGTCTGCACCAGTTTTGTGTCCAACGGGACAGAAAAAATGTGCACATAAAGCGGCTGTTACTGCTTAGTCGGATTCTACAGAATTGCGCGGCTGCGCGGGAGCGGAGGAGGGGCTATCTCCAGCCCCGGGGTACGATAAATAACCCCCATAGCGAGTATAGAATGCTTGTGTTCTGTACTGCGCTATGGAATATGGCGGTGCTTTACAAATTAAATAAAGCTGAAAGTGTGATCTTCACCTGCACCGGATATCATTGTGGTGATGCCCAGAACCATATCTAGAAGAACGTTATCTGTGTATAAATACTTATGGGCCGGACTGTAATATGGACCTGTGTATAACTATATGGACCGGACTGTAATATGGCGCTGTGTATAACTATATGGACCTGACTGTAATATGGCGCTGTGTATAACTATATGGACCGGACTGTAATATGGCACTGTGTATAACTATATGGACCGGACTGTAATATGGCGCTGTGTATAACTATATGGACCGGACTGTAATATGGCGCTGTGTATAACTATATGGACCGGACTGTAATATGGCGCTGTGTATAACTATATGGACCGGACTGTAATATGGCACTGTGTATAACTATATGGACCTGACTGTATGTGCTGCACTGTATACGGTATCACGTGCGCCGCTCCCTGCCATGTATCACGCTGGCCATCTGCCCGGAGCCCGTCATGTGCCGGGAAGATTTGGCATCTCCAATATTTACTGCCCAATCCCAGATCCTCGGTGCTGATCCATATCAGGGCGTTGGATCTGAGCCGGAGCACGTACAGGACGCTATAGCTCTGAATGTCCCCATTATAATCTCCGGACAATAAGTAATAACCCAGGAGAGGACGTAACAATAGGGGGGGGGGGGCTATGAAGGGTCACAGTGGGGGGAGGTATAAAACGTTTCAGGGACCATAATGATGGAGGCAGTGGGGACAATATTTGGGGGGGGGGGGGGGTCACAATATTGGTCTCCTCATTTAGCAAAAGGGACCTCCTGTATACAAGTGTTTCTCAAATATTCTTACAATATAGTTCTGAAATAATAATAGCACATCATGCAATACTCCTGTAATAGTACCATACAGTGCTTACCCAATGGTACAATCCACTGCTCAGATAATGCTGCCATACAGGACCCACATAATACTCCAATACAGTGCTCATATAATACTACCCTGCAGTACTCGAATAATACTCCAATACAGCGCATATATAATACCACCCTGGAGTACCCAAATAATACTCCAATATAATGCTCCTATAATACTACCATACAGTACCCACATATTACTCCAATGCAGTGCTCATATCATACTACCCTGCAGTACTGGAATAATACTCCCCTACAGTACTCAAATGTAACTACCTTGCAGTACTTAAAAAATTCTACCATACAGTGCTCATATAATGCTACCATGCAGTACCCGCATAACACTCCAATACAGTGCTCATATAATACCACCCTGCAGTACTCGAATAAAACTCCAATACAGTGCTCATATAATACTACCCTGCAGTACTCGAATAAAACTCCCATACAGCGCATATATAATACCACCCTGGAGTACCCAAATAATACTCCAATATAATGCTCCTATAATACTACCATACAGTACCCACATATTACTCCAATGCAGTGCTCATATCATACTACCCTGCAGTACTGGAATAATACTCCCCTACAGTACTCAAATGTAACTACCTTGCAGTACTTAAAAAATTCTACCATACAGTGCTCATATAATGCTACCATGCAGTACCCGCATAACACTCCAATATAGTGCTCATATGATACTACCATGCAGTACTCGAATAATGCTCCAATACAGTGCTCATATAATACTACCTGCAGTACTGGAATTATACTCATATATGGTGCTCACATAATGCTACCCTGCAGTACTCAAATAATTCTACCATACAGTACTCATATAATGCTGCCATGCAGTACCTCAATAATACTCCCATACAGTGCTCATTTAGTGCTACCCTGCAGTACCCAAATAATACTCCCATACATTGCTTATATAATGCTACCCTGCAGTACTCAAATAATATTACCATAAGGTGCTTGTATGATACTACCCTGCAGTACTTGAATAATACTTCCATGCAGTGCTCATATAATGCTACCCTCTAGTACTCGAGTAATATGCTCATACAGTGCTCATATGATACTTCCATGCAGTACTTGAATAATACACCCATACAGTGCTCTATATAAGTACACCATACAATGCACACATGATACTACTATGTAGGGATCGTATTCTGGTACCAAATATCTCTCACACCAAAGGCTCATTCTGTGTTAAAGATCTACATTTTGCCTCTGTTATTTGTTGAAGTAACATTATTACCATTTAGTACCATATGGCGGTGTTATTTATTTTTATATCCTTCAGATACCTTATGTTTGGGTACCAGATGTGGGTATCAAATGGGCAATCTTTCCAATTAATGTTTGGGCAGGGCAAGGCGGCATTACTTGCAACAAAGCAGATTTATTTAGGCACCTCATGGCGGTATTTCTCGTAACAAAGCAGAATCACACATAGCGGTATTATCTGAGTAACATAGTAACAGATCCTTTAGATACCAAATGGCCATGTGGGCTCTCACTGTACGGTGCCATTATTTCTGTACATAGCAGGTTTTCTTTGGGCACCTAATGGCGGTATTATTTGTTACCATCCAGTACCCAGATATTACAATGTGACTTACCTGGATAACGTATGTTAATAATACCGCCACATGGTAAACAAATAATGGGCTCCACACATGGTTTTGGACTTGGCTTTGTTATGTGCTCCTCTCTCCCTGCTCTATTGGAGATGAATGTACCCAAAAAATTTCAGGTGCCAAATTATTAGGAGCTGAAATATGTAGAATTTGGATTAGCTGCAGGGTGACATCTAGTGGCCAGGGGTGGGATAACATCAGCTCTGAGTTTGTCTCTTCTATTTGTGGGTGACATGCAGTCCTATGTAAAACGTAAAGAACTGCACCAAAGAACCGTCTCAGCTCTGCTACATCTGTGATTTCCATCCTTCTCTGCGCGGTTCGCCATCTGCGGTGTAATTATCCGGACGCCTCCTGTAATTGCTGTGTATTTGCAGATGTTGTGCATTAATAATGCAGCGTTTTCCCTGGCGTCAGCACTTGTGCCATTGTTGTAGTGGCACCAGTCTGCGCGCTATGCCAATCACAGGCCATTGTCCCCGTGTCAGCAGTGTATTGTATTCTGTGTGTGCCAGGGGCTGCCAGGGCTGTGCCCACCACTATGGTGGTATGTGACCCGCTCATGTTACCAGTCACTACAGCAGATGCCAATATCATCCTGGCACAGCCACACATCTGCCCGGGATCTGGGGAGGACGTCCTCATCCACCAGAGGTGGGCACCAGGGCAGACGGAGATGTTACATTCTATGAGAAGTTCTGGAACTTCTGAATACATTTCTGATTCTAAAATAAAACTCTGGATTTCCTCTGCTTGTTGTCAGTGAATGAAGGTGGAGGCAGGAGCCCGGAGCAGTCTATAGCTCATGGGTCATTAGGTTATCACTGTTATGGGGGCATAGAAGGTGCCACTATTATCATGCACTGTGGATGTTACTGTTCTGGGCACTGAGGCTGCCAATGGTATGGGGATGTAGAGGTGGTCACCATTATGGGGGCACCGTGGCTGCTACTGTTAGGGGGGGGGGGTACCATGGTTATAACTACTAGGGGGGCACAAGGCTATCACCCATTATACATCACCACTAGGGGGAGATCACTACATACAGATTATACACCACCACTAGGGGGAGATCACTACATACAGATTATACACCACCACTAGGGGGAGATCACTACATACAGATTATACACCACCACTAGGAGGAGATCACTACATACAGATTATACACCACCACTAGAGGGAGATCAATACATACACATTATACACCACCACTAGGAGGAGATCACTACATACACATTATACACCACCACTAGGGGGAGATCACTACATGCACATTATACACCACCACTAGGGGGAGATTACTACATACAGATTATACACCACCACTAGGGGGAGCTCCCTGCATACACATTATACACCACCACTAGGGGGAGATCACTACATACAGATTATACACCACCACTAGGAGGAGATCACTACATACAGATTATACACCACCACTAGGGGGAGATCACTACATACACATTATACACCACCACTAGGGGGAGATCACTACATACAGATTATACACCACCACTAGGGGGAGATCACTACATACACATTATACACCACCACTAGGGGAGATCACTATATACACATTATACACCACCACTAGGGGGAGATCACTACATACAGATTATACACCACCACTAGGGGGAGCTCACTACATACACATTATACACCACCACTAGGGGGAGATCACTACATACAGATTATACACCACCACTAGGGGGAGATCACTACATACAGATTACACACCACCACTAGGAGGAGATCACTGCATACACATTATACACCACCACTAGGAGGAGATCACTACATACAGATTATACACCACCACTAGGGGGAGATCACTACATACAGATTATACACCACCACTAGGGGGAGCTCACTACATACAGATTATACACCACCACTAGGGGGAGATCACTACATACACATTATACACCACCACTAGGGGGAGCTCACTACATACAGATTATACACCACCACTAGGGGGAGATCACTACATACAGATTATACACCATCACTAGGGGGAGATCACTACATACAGATTATACATCACCACTAGGGGGAGATCACTACATACAGATTATACACCACCACTAGGAGGAGAGCACTACATACACATTATACACCACCACTAGGGGGAGATCACTACATACAGATTATACATCACCACTAGGGGGAGATCACTACATACACATTATACACCACCACTAGGGGGAGATCACTACATACAGATTATACACCACCACTAGTGGGAGCTCACTACATACAGATTATACACCACCACTAGGGGGAGATCACTACATACACATTATACACCACCACTAGGAGGAGATCACTACATACAGATTATACACCACCACTAGAAGGAGATCACTACATACAGATTATACATCACCACTAGGGGGAGATCACTACATACAGGTTATACACCACCACTAGGAGGAGATCACTACATACAGATTATACACCACCACTAGTGGGAGATCACTACATACAGATTATACACCACCACTAGGGGGAGATCACTACATACACATTATACACCACCACTAGGGGGAGATCACTACATACAGATTATACACCACTACTAGGGGAAGATCACTACATACACATTATACACCACCACTAGGGAAGATCACTACATACAGATTATACACCACCACTAGGAGGAGATCACTACATACAGATTATACACCACCACTAGGGGGTGATCACTACATACAGATTATACACCACCACTAGGAGGAGATCACTACATACACATTATACACCACTACTAGGGGGTGATCACTACATACAGATTATACACCACCACTAGGAGGAGATCACTACATACAGATTATACACCACCACTAGGAGGAGATCACTACATACACATTATACACCACCACTAGGAGGAGATCACTACATACAGAATATACACGACCACAAGGGGGAGATCACTACATACAGATTATACACCACCACTAGGGGGAGCTCACTACATACAGATTATACACCACCACTAGGGGGAGATCACTACATACAGATTATACACCACCACTAGGAGGAGATCACTACATACACATTATACACCACCACTAGGAGAAGATCACTACATACACATTATACACCACCACTAGGGGGAGATCACTACATACAGATTATACACCACCACTAGGAGGAGATCACTACATACACATTATACACCACCACTAGGAGAAGATCACTACATACACATTATACACCACCACTAGGGGGAGATCACTACATACAGATTATATACCACCACTAGGGGGAGATCACTACATACAGATTATACACCACCACTAGGAGGAGATCACTACATACCGATTATACACCACCACTAGGGGGAGATCACTACATACAGATTATACACCATCACCAGGGGGAGATCACTACATACAGATTATACACCACCACTAGGGGGAGATCACTACATACATATTATACACCACCACTAGGAGGAGCTCACTACATACAGATTATACACCACCACTAGGAGGAGATCACTACATACAGATTATACACCACCACTAGAGGGAGATCACTACATACAGATAATACACCACCACTAGGGGGAGATCACTACATACACATTATACACCACCACTAGGGGGAGATCACTACATACAGATTATACACCACCACTAGGGGGAGATCACTACATACAGATTATACACCACCACTAGGGGGAGCTCACTACATACAGATTATACACCACCACTAGGAGGAGATCACTACATACAGATTATACACCACCACTAGGAGGAGATCACTACATACAGATTATACATCACCACTAGAAGGAGATCACTACATACAGATTATACATCACCACTAGAAGGAGATCACTACATACAGATTATATACCACCACTAGGGGGAGATCTCTACATACAGATTATACACCTCCACTAGGAGGAGATCACTACATACATATTATACACCACCTCTAGGGGAAGATCACTACATACAGATTATACATCACCACTAGGGGAAGATCACTACATACAGATTATACACCACCACTAGGGGGAGATCACTACATACAGATTATACACCACCACTAGGGGGAGATCACTACATACACATTATACACCACCACTAGGGGGAGCTCACTACAGACAGATTATACACCACCACTAGGGGGAGATCACTACATACACATTATACACCACCACTAGGGGGAGATCACTACATACACATTATACACCACCACTAGGGGGAGATCACTACATACACATTATACACCACCACCAGGGGGAGATCACTACATACAGATTATACACCACCACTAGGGGGAGATCACTACATACAGATTATACATCACCACTAGGGGGAGATCACTACATACAGATTATACACCACCACTAGGAGGAGATCACTACATGCAGATTATACACCACCACTAGGGGGAGATCACTACATACACATTATACACCACCACTAGGAGGAGATCACTACATACAGATTATACAACACCACTAGGGGGAGATCACTACATACAGATTATACACCACCACTAGGGGGAGATCACTACATACACATTATACATCACCACTAGGGGGAGATCACTACATACACATTATACACCACCACTAGGGGGAGCTCACTATATACAGATTATACACCACCACTAGGGGGTGATCACTACATACAGATTATACACCACCACTAGGAGGAGATCACTACATACACATTATACACCACTACTAGGGGGTGATCACTACATACAGATTATACACCACCACTAGGAGGAGATCACTACATACAGATTATACACCACCACTAGGAGGAGATCACTACATACACATTATACACCACCACTAGGAGGAGATCACTACATACAGAATATACACGACCACAAGGGGGAGATCACTACATACAGATTATACACCACCACTAGGGGGAGCTCACTACATACAGATTATACACCACCACTAGGGGGAGATCACTACATACAGATTATACACCACCACTAGGAGGAGATCACTACATACACATTATACACCACCACTAGGAGAAGATCACTACATACACATTATACACCACCACTAGGGGGAGATCACTACATACAGATTATACACCACCACTAGGAGGAGATCACTACATACACATTATACACCACCACTAGGAGAAGATCACTACATACACATTATACACCACCACTAGGGGGAGATCACTACATACAGATTATATACCACCACTAGGGGGAGATCACTACATACAGATTATACACCACCACTAGGAGGAGATCACTACATACCGATTATACACCACCACTAGGGGGAGATCACTACATACAGATTATACACCATCACCAGGGGGAGATCACTACATACAGATTATACACCACCACTAGGGGGAGATCACTACATACATATTATACACCACCACTAGGAGGAGCTCACTACATACAGATTATACACCACCACTAGGAGGAGATCACTACATACAGATTATACACCACCACTAGAGGGAGATCACTACATACAGATAATACACCACCACTAGGGGGAGATCACTACATACACATTATACACCACCACTAGGGGGAGATCACTACATACAGATTATACACCACCACTAGGGGGAGATCACTACATACAGATTATACACCACCACTAGGGGGAGCTCACTACATACAGATTATACACCACCACTAGGAGGAGATCACTACATACAGATTATACACCACCACTAGGAGGAGATCACTACATACAGATTATACATCACCACTAGAAGGAGATCACTACATACAGATTATACATCACCACTAGAAGGAGATCACTACATACAGATTATATACCACCACTAGGGGGAGATCTCTACATACAGATTATACACCTCCACTAGGAGGAGATCACTACATACATATTATACACCACCTCTAGGGGAAGATCACTACATACAGATTATACATCACCACTAGGGGAAGATCACTACATACAGATTATACACCACCACTAGGGGGAGATCACTACATACAGATTATACACCACCACTAGGGGGAGATCACTACATACACATTATACACCACCACTAGGGGGAGCTCACTACAGACAGATTATACACCACCACTAGGGGGAGATCACTACATACATTATACACCACCACTAGGGGGAGATCACTACATACACATTATACACCACCACTAGGGGGAGATCACTACATACACATTATACACCACCACCAGGGGGAGATCACTACATACAGATTATACACCACCACTAGGGGGAGATCACTACATACAGATTATACATCACCACTAGGGGGAGATCACTACATACAGATTATACACCACCACTAGGAGGAGATCACTACATGCAGATTATACACCACCACTAGGGGGAGCTCACTACATACACATTATACACCAACACTAGGAGGAGCTCACTTCATACAGATTATACACCACCACTAGGAGGAGCTCACTACATACAGATTATACACCACCACTAGGAGGAGCTCACTACATACAGATTTTACACCACCACTAGGGGGAGCTCAATACATACAGATTATACACCACCACTAGGAGGAGATCACTACATACAGATTATACACCACCACTAGGAGGAGATCACTACATACAGATTATACACCACCACTAGGAGGAGATCACTACATACAGATTATACACCACCACTAGGAGGAGCTCACTTCATACAGATTATACATCACCACTAGTGGGAGCTCACTACATACAGATTATACACCACCACTAGGAGGAGATCACTACATACAGATTATACACCACCGCTAGAGGGAGATCACTACATACAGATTATACACCACCACTAGGAGGAGCTCACTACATACAGATTATACACCACCACTATGGGGAGCTCACTACATACAGATTATACACCACCACTAGGGGGAGATCACTACATACAGATTCTACACCACCACTAGGAGGAGATCACTACATACAGATTATACACCACCACTAGTGGGAGATCACTACATACAGATTATACACAACCACTAGGAGGAGCTCACTACATACAGATTATACACCACCACTAGGAGGAGCTCACTACATACATATTATACACCAACACTAGGAGGAGCTCACTTCATACAGATTATACATCACCACTAGGAGGAGCTCACTACATACAGATTATACACCACCACTAGGAGGAGCTCACTACATACAGATTTTACACCACCACTAGGGGGAGCTCAATACATACAGATTATACACCACCACTAGGAGGAGATCACTACATACAGATTATACACCACCACTAGGAGGATATCACTACATACAGATTATACACCACCACTAGGAGGAGATCACTACATACAGATTATACACCACCACTAGGGGGAGCTCACTACATACAGATTATACACCACCACTAGGAGGAGATCACTACATACACATTATACACCACCACTAGGAGGAGCTCACTTCATACAGATTATACATCACCACTAGTGGGAGCTCACTACATACAGATTATACACCACCACTAGGGGGAGCTCACTACATACAGATTATACACCACCACTAGGGGGAGATCACTACATACAGATTTTACACCACCACTAGGGGGAGATCACTACATACAGATTATACACCACCACTAGTGGGAGCTCACTACATACAGATTATACACCACCACTAGGGGGAGCTCACTACATACAGATTATACACCACCACTAGGGGGAGATCACTACATACAGATTTTACACCACCACTAGGGGGAGCTCAATACATACAGATTATACACCACCACTAGGAGGAGATCACTACATACAGATTATACACCACCACTAGGAGGAGATCACTACATACAGATTATACACCACCACTAGGAGGAGCTCACTTCATACAGATTATACATCACCACTAGGAGGAGATCACTACATACAGATTATACACCGCCACTAGGAGGAGATCACTACATACACATTATACACCACCACTAGGAGGAGATCACTACATACACATTATACACCACCACTAGGGGGAGATCACTACATACACATTATACACCACCGCTAGGAGGAGATCACTACATACAGATTATACACCACCGCTAGGAGGAGCTCACTTCATACAGATTATACATCACCACTAGTGGGAGCTCACTACATACAGATTATACACCACCACTAGGGGGAGCTCACTACATACAGATTATACACCACCACTAGGGGGAGATCACTACATACAGATTATACATCACCACTAGGAGGAGCTCACTTCATACAGATTATACATCACCACTAGTGGGAGCTCACTACATACAGATTATACACCACCGCTAGGGGGAGATCACTACATACAGATGATACAGAATTACAGTAAAGACTGACACAATACAAGTACAATAGGAGCACAGGTCATATGAGATTATGGATTCCTCCTTTTGCTTGCTCATGGAGCCGCAATTTGTTTTATTTCACAATTTCCCCCCAATCACCCGCTGCTCCTTATCAGACACCCGGAGCCGGAGCCGCTCGATCACATCTCGCCTCCCAATCCCCTTGTAATCAGCGGAGGAATGTGCGCGGCAGATCTGATCCTCCGCAGGTCACCTTGTCACTCCCCGCCTGATTATCTGCGCCGCGCCGGGATTATTGCATTTATTTATCACAGACTGGAGAGAACATCCAGGGAGAAGGGAAATGTTTCACTTTTCATGTGATTATTATTTTTTAAAGGTTTTTTTTTTATCCTTTATGAAGATTTTGAAAAAAAACTAAATCGGTCTGACCGGAATCGGTGCACCGGAATAAATCTGAAGGGCGCCTTAGCACGAAACGCAAGTGGGAGGGGCTTGGATCATACGGATATATGCATTTCCACTGATGCACATGATCGCTATATGTGTTGTGTTACTGTATGCAAATTCCAAATCGCATTTGGAGCAGTGGAAACGCACATACGTTTGGTCCAAGCCCCTCCCACTTGCGTTTTCGGGTTCGCCAACCTTAAACAAAAGCTCGGTTTGAGTACCTAAACCCCTGCTGGTAACACCTGTGATTGGTGCTTGGAACAATTGAGCGTGTAAATGGCGCCAGTAATGCAACCGACAGCATTTAATGGTGCGCTCATCGCTCAACACTGGCAATAGGAGCCGGCAGTCTTCAAACGTGTTAACCCTTTTAATGCCCCCAGCACACACACTCTACCGTTTTCCCTAGGATTATCGCTACCGCTGACCTGTGATGGAAGCATCTGTAGTGTTAACACCCATTACCAGCAGGGATGAGGATGTATAGAGGAGGTCATTGGGGGGGGGGGGGGCAGACGTAAATTTATGGCATCCATCTCTGACCTCCGCTGACAGAATGTTCTGGGAGGTCCCCAGTAATGTCACAACCCTTATAAGGACAGTGACATCACAGAAGGAAACGCCCAGAACACCAGCAGCAGCCAATCACCAATGTTCACTCATCCACCCACCTCCAGGGGGAGGGGCTGAACAGGATGACCTATCCCTGAGCGTACAGTAGGATACGTCCAAGCTTCGAGAATCCGCCCAATGTTTCCATACAACGCAGGACGAAAAACGCAGTGTGGACCCGCCCTTATTTCTGCCGCCTTTTGAAGTGTTTTGTATACCAAAAATACTCTTGAATTTTTACTTTGACTCCTGTTTTAGAGCTCATTCTATTTTTTTAATTTTGTAAAATAACATCCAGCACCAAATAATAGATTTTTTTTAGGGCCAATGTTTCATTGTTGTTTTAAATGGAAAAAAATTTAAAAAAAATAAACACTTGCAAATTTAAAGTGCAGCTCCAGAAATTGTATTTTATTTCAATAGTTCAGGATGAATTTTTGTCTTTTTTTTTTTTAGATGTTTTTATTTTTGAAATTACTTATATTTGTATATAATTATAATTTAATATATTTAATTTTTTTATTGCCATTATTATTGTTATTATTATTATTTGATTTTTACTACCCTTCTTTATATTGATTTTTGTTGCACTTTTTTCTATTTCTTTATAAATGAAATTTACTAATTTCCTGATTTTCCTTTATTTATTTACTTATTTATTTGCTTTTTACCTTTTTAGACTTGTGTTACTTAGTGTTTCTTTCTGCTTGTCGCATGTTATACTTTTGTGGCCATATTGTGATACGTCTGAGTTGGGGCGCACGGTGCGGAGTCGCTGGGTCGCTGGGCAGGGTGCATGCTGGGATGCCGCTGTTATGTCTGTACTATACGGTGATGTGTGACATTCAGGGGAGCTGCTGTGACTACCGCGCTGTTTGCTCGGGGTCTTTGCAGAATGTGGAGACGTTTTCACGGTTCTGAGGCTCTTGTCAGCGTAAACCTATAAGCGGACCCCTCCCTTATTCATTATGACCTATATCTATACCTATATACCTATAGAAAACCCCTTTAAATGATGTTGTGCTACCCGGCAGGCGGATATGTCCTAAGCAGAGATGAGTGAATATCATGGCCGCCTCTGGGTTTGGCCGCCCGAACGTAATGAGGATTTGGTGGCCAAATTTGGTGCCCCTCCCACAACTATGTAACATATATACCGCTACTATTGTGATTACGACCATCCCTTTAACAGAGCCCCTTCTATTGTCATCGTCATTTTCAAGAAGCCCCCGGCACAGGACAAGGTGACAGCGAATCTCTTATAAGTGTCTTCCCAAAGCCGAGAAAATTGTAGAGCGTTAATGTGCTGCGGAGAGATAGCGAGGCAGAGCCATGAATCACCGCGCGTCTGAAGAGCTGATCCCTCCATGTGACCCTTTAAGTATCACCCTGGGGCGATATCAATACACCGCTGGATATTGTCTCCATTCATCATAACACCGAGGGGGTTTTTGGCTCGTATCAAAGTCTCACATCCTCTTATAATCCAAGAAAATCTCCTCTCATTCAACGGCTGCTAATTACACGACTTAAAGGGGCGGCGTCCTGAATGCAACATTAGCTGTCTGGTATCAACAAGTATTTCAGATGGGGGGGGGGGAGGGGATATAAGACTATAGAAATATACAGCAGCTCAGGAGAAATGATTTGCTCCCGAAAAAAAGTAAAAATGATCAAATGGATTATAAAAAAAAAAAATACAGAAGAGACAAATGATCTCAATTTAAAAAATAATTACTCAATTACATTCTAACAACTGTGCAAATGACATTTATATCACTTTATTTCTCCCGCATTATCACAGCATGGATATAGATGTACAAGAATATAACTACTATAATACTGCCCCCTATGTACAGGAATATAACTACTATAATACTGCCCCCTATGTACAAGAATATAACTACTATAATACTGCCCCCTATGTACAGGAATATAACTACTATAATACTGCCCCCTATGTACAAGAATATAACTACTATAATACTGCTCCCTATGTACTAGAATATAACTACTATAATACCTCCCCCTATGTACAAGAATATAACTACTATAATACTGCCCCCTATGTACAAGAATATAACTACTATAATACTGCCCCTATGTACAAGAATATAACTACTATAATACTGCCCTCTATGTACAGGAATATAACTACTATAATACTGCCCCCTATATACAGGGATATAACTACTATACTACTGCCCCCTATGTACAAGAATATAACTACTATAATACTGCCCCTATGTACAGGAATATAACTACTATAATACTGCCCCCTATATACAGGGATATAACTACTATAATACTGCCCCCTATGTACAAGAATATAACTACTATAATACTGCCCCTATGTACAGGAATATAACTACTATAATACTGCCCCTTATGTACAAGAATATAACTACTATAATACTGCCCCCTATGTACAAGAATATAACTACTATAATACTGCCCCTATGTACAGGAATATAACTACTATAATACTGCCCCTTATGTACAAGAATATAACTACTATAATACTGCCCCCTATGTACAGGAATATAACTACTATAATACTGCCCCCTATGTACAAGAATATAACTACTATAATACTGCCCCCTATGTACAAGAATATAACTACTATAATACTGCCCCCTATGTACAAGAATATAACTACTATAATACTGCCCCCTATGTACAAGAATATAACTACTATAATACTGCCCCTATGTACAGGAATATAACTACTATAATACTGCCCCTTATGTACAAGAATATAACTACTATAATACTGCCCCCTATGTACAAGAATATAACTACTATAATACTGCTCCCTATGTACTAGAATATAACTACTATAATACTGCCCCTATGTACAGGAATATAACTACTATAATACTGCCCCTTATGTACAAGAATATAACTACTATAATACTGCCCCCTATGTACAAGAATATAACTACTATAATACTGCTCCCTATGTACTAGAATATAACTACTATAATACTGCCCCTATGTACAGGAATATAACTACTATAATACTGCCCCTTATGTACAAGAATATAACTACTATAATACTGCCCCCTATGTACAAGAATATAACTACTATAATACTGCCCCTATGTACAGGAATAAAACTACTATAATACTGCCCCTTATGTACAAGAATATAACTACTATAATACTGCCCCCTATGTACAGGAATATAACTACTATAATACTGCCCCCTATGTACAAGAATATAACTACTATAATACTGCCCCCTATGTACAAGAATATAACTACTATAATACTGCCCCCTATGTACAAGAATATAACTACTATAATACTGCCCCCTATGTACAAGAATATAACTACTATAATACTGCCCCTATGTACAGGAATATAACTACTATAATACTGCCCCTTATGTACAAGAATATAACTACTATAATACTGCCCCCTATGTACCAGAATATAACTACTATAATACTGCTCCCTATGTACTAGAATATAACTACTATAATACTGCCCCTATGTACAGGAATATAACTACTATAATACTGCCCCCTATGTACAGGGATATAACTACTATAATACTGCCCCCTATGTACAAGAATATAACTACTATAATACTGCCCCCTATGTACAAGAATATAACTACTATAATACTGCCCCCTATGTACAAGAATATAACTACTATAATACTGCCCCTATGTACAGGAATATAACTACTATAATACTGCCCCTTATGTACAAGAATATAACTACTATAATACTGCCCCCTATGTACCAGAATATAACTACTATAATACTGCTCCCTATGTACTAGAATATAACTACTATAATACTGCCCCTATGTACAGGAATATAACTACTATAATACTGCCCCCTATGTACAAGAATATAACTACTATAATACTGCCCCCTATGTACAAGAATATAACTACTATAATACTGCCCCCTATGTACAGGAATATAACTACTATAATACTGCCCCCTATGTACAAGAATATAACTACTATAATACTGCCCCCTATGTACAGGAATATAACTACTATAATACTTCCCCCTATGTACAAGAATATCACTACTATAATACTGCCCCCTATGTACAAGAATATAACTACTATAATACTGCCCCCTATGTACAAGAATATAACTACTATAATACTGCTCCTTATGTACAAGAATATAACTACTATAATACTGCCCCCTATGTACAGGAATATAACTACTATAATACTGTCCCCTATGTACAAGAATATAACTACTATAATACTACCCCCTATGTACAGGAATATAACTACTATAATACTGCCCCCTATGTACAAGAATGTAACTACTATATTACTGCCCCCTATGTACAAGAATATAACTACTATAATACTGCCCCTATGTACAAGAATATAACTACTATAATACTGCCCCCTATGTACAAGAATATAACTACTATAATACTGCTCCCTATGTACAGGAATATAACTACTATAATACTGCCCCCTATGTACAGGAATATAACTACTATAATACTGCCCCCTATGTACAAGAATATAACTACTATAATACTGCCCCCTATGTACAGGAATATAACTACTATAATACTGCCCCTATGTACAGGAATATAACTACTATAATACTGCCCCCTATGTACAAGAATATAACTACTATAATACTACCCCCTATGTACAGGAATATAACTACTATAATACTGCCTCCTATGTACAGGGATATAAATACTATAATACTGCCCCCTATGTACAGGAATATAACTACTATAATACTGCCCCCTATGTACAAGAATATAACTACTATAATACTGCCCTCTATGTACAGGAATATAACTACTATAATACTGCCCCCTATGTACAAGAATATAACTACTATAATACTGCTCCCTATGTACAAGAATATAACTACTATAATACTGCCCCCTATGTACAGGAATATAACTACTATAATACTGCCCCCTATGTACAAGAATATAACTACTATAATCCTGCCTCCTAGAGGTGAGGTTGTGTGCTAGTTGAGCTCCTGATCTCTCTGGATGTCTGGAGCTAGCCCAGGGCGGGGCCACCCTGGGTGGGGAAGCTCCCCATGCAAGGCCCAGGCTCCAAGGCCTAATCTGGGAAACAATACCCAGACAACTACAGCAAGGGATGAAAATGCCATTGTTGCCAAGAATGAAACCAGTGACTGCAGTAATGTCCAGAAAGTTTGTATGGATAAAGAAGCAGTGAAAAGCAGGAACCTGGAGAAACCTGCCTGTGCGAGTGTTGTATCATCTGTGAGCAAAAGTAAAGTGATGGAAAGTTCTAAGGCAAGTTACATCCAGAGTGAGAAGCAAACTCCATTGCAAGCCTCAGGTGGACAATCCACCTCCACCCCGGGCAGGCAGAGGAGGACATCTCTGGAGAGGCAGACCATCCAGGAGAACCTGCAGCAGAGTGTGGTGTTTCCTTCTGAGCGCACCAGGTCTGGGGGCCTGCAGGCTGTGAAGGAGAGCAAAAGCGGCCAAGACGGAAAAACTAAAGGTGCTACCAGCGTCGTGTCTGCAAGACCTCCGGACGCTAAGTCTCAGGACTCTGCACCAAAATCTCAGGGTCCGGTCCCAGGAAAGATCATTCATGGTGTGCCTACAGGATCCAGGCCTGCAAGCAAGCAACAGTCCAGCAGCAAACTGCAGCCCCCATCACCGGAGCTCCAGCCCCCATCACCGGAGCTCCAGCTGGCCGCTCAGATCCCAGCACTGGTGAGGAAAATGGAGACACTCAAAAAACAAAAACTGCACCTGCAAAAGCAAATAGACTGCGCATACAGACTGAAGGCAGCAAACCCGGGGAAGCAGGCCCTGCTGAATAACAAGCTGGACTCCCTGGCCAAACAACTATCTGACATTGTGAGGGAGATGGAGGCTGTTATTGACCAAATGGGACCAGTTGGAGAGACCTACAGGAACCAGCAGAGGTTTGACAAGATGTCTGCATCAACATCCAGGTCTGAGACCCAGCAGTCCCATGTAAGGCCAGTACTGCAGCCGGCAACTCTTCTTTTTGAGGAGGGAGATGTATACAGAAAAAGACAACATCAACACGGTGAGGTACTACAAGTCCCAGCAACCCTTGGTGAGGCACCACAAATCCCAGCAACCCTTGGTGAGGCACCACAAGTCCCAGCAGTAAGCGGACCTGATGACAGCAGTGAAGTTGTGCAAACACCACAAGTCTCAGGAGGCAGCAAACTGCAGGAGGACTCAGGACTCACACCTGAAGGTAACACCATGGCACCTCAGGGTGTCTGTTCTCAGGACTTTGCTGTGCAGGATGTTTCTGGGGAGGACATTCAGGACTGTGATCTGCAAGGGGTTAATGCTGATATTGATGATGCTGCTGATGTGCCTAATATTGTGGTTGGTGTTTCTGATATGTCTGATGTCTCTGTGTGTGATAATGTCCCAGCTGAGGAGTCATCTCCAGTGCAGTCTATGGCAGCTGGTGACACAGATAGCGCTGATGTTGTTGTGGAGGGTGCGGGACAGTCAACAGCTGAGGAGTTCCCCCCACTAGTCACACCACAGGCAGCAGTGCCCCATGGTCCGGGTGGTCAGCAGCCCCATGGTCCGGGTGGTCAGCAGCCCCCTTGTACTGATGATCCACAGCCCACACATCCCCCACAGCAGGACAGGGGTCAGTCATCAGGTAATGCATGGAGTCGGGGTTCCCCATTCTTCTCCTCTAATACCAGTTACACTGGCCAGGCCTTCAAGAGGAGGAATGTTGTCAGGTTTAGGCATAGAGGGGCTAAGGAGGATCTGCCTGACAGGAGGCACGTGGTGAGGGACATGTTGTGCACCCAGATGGGTTTCCAGCCAGCCGACATCCTGGCCGTAATAAATCTGCCTGACAGACAGGGGTATGATATCAGCTTCAAGCTGATGTCTAATCTGGACCGGTTCTGGGCTCAACAACCCCGCTACAGAGATACTGAGGAGTGGAACAGGTTCAGCTTTATTCCCATCTCCAAGCCAGATACAGCGATTGTCACCATCCTGTTCTGGAATGAGTCTGTCCCCCCTCAGGACATCATCATATCATAGTATATAAGGCTGGAAGGAGACGCAAGTCCATCAAGTCCAACCTTCAAGAATTAAATAAATGTTTTATCCACATAACCCGTGATATTTTTTCTCTCCAGAAAGGCATCCAGGCCTCTCTTGAACATGTACATAGAGTCGGCCATAACAACCTCCTGCGGCAGAGAGTTCCATAGTCTCACTGCTCTTACAGTAAAGAACCTTTGTCTATGGTGATGGTAGAATCGCCTCTCCTCTAGGTGTAGAGGATGTCCCTGTCTATGGTGATGGTAGAACGTCTCTCCTCTAGGTGTAGAGGATGCCCCCTTGTCCTGGTCACAGGCCGAGGTATAAAAAGATCTTTGGAGAGATCCTTGTACTGTCCGTTCAGGTATTTGTACATTGTAATGAGGTCTCCCCTCAGTCGTCTTTTTTCTAAACTGAATAATCCCAAATTTTGTAATCTGTCATTGTATTCTAGTCCCCCCATTCCCCTAATAATCCTGGTTGCTCTCCTCTGCACCCGTTCCAGCTCTACTATATCCTTTTTATATACTGGTGCCCAAAACTGTACACAATATTCCATGTGTGGTCTGACCAGGGATTTGTATAAGGGCAGAACTATGTCTTTATCATGAGAATCTATTCCTCTCTTGATACATCCCATTATTTTATTTGCTTTAGCAGCAGCCGCCTGGCTCTGGTCACTAAAATTAAGTTTACCATCCACCAATACGCCCAAGTCCTTTTCAGCTTCAGTTTTACTAAGTAATTGACCGTTTAGAACATAATTATACTTTTTGTTTCCATGGCCCAAGTGCATAACTTTACATTTATCTACATTAAACCTCATCAACCATTTCTCTGCCCATCCCTCAAGCTTCCACAAATCCCTCTGTAATGCTAAACTATCGACCTCAGTATTTATTACTTTACACAGCTTAGTATCATCTGCAAATATTGAAACTTGACTATGTAAACCCACTACAAGGTCATTAATAAAAATATTAAAAAGAAGTGGCCCCAATACTGACCCCTGTGGCACTCCACTGGTAACATCAACCCAATCTGAGAATGTGCCATTAATGACCACCCTCTGTTTTCTATCACTAAGCCAATTACTTACCCAGATACACAGATTTTCTCCTACTCCCAGCAGTCTCATTTTATATACCAACCTTTTATGTGGCACGGTGTCAAATGCCTTTGAAAAGTCCAGATATACCACATCCACAGCGTCCCCCAGATCCAGTCTTGAACTTACCTCCTCGTAGAAACCAATCAGATTAGTCTGACAGGACCGATCTCTCATAAACCCATGCTGACGCTGGGTTATAAGGTTGTGCACAGTGAGATACTCCAGGATAGCATCTCTAATAAACCCCTCAAATATTTTCCCCACCACAGCAGTTAGACTCACGGGTCTGTAGTTTCCAGGATCGTTATTTGATCCTTTTTTGTATATTGGTACCACATTTGCTATGCGCCATTCCTGTGGAACATAACCAGTCCTCAGTGAATCTTCAAATATTAAAAATAACGGTCTGTCTATCACCGTACATAATTCATGCAGAACCCGGGGGTGTATACCATCTGGCCCCGGTGATTTATCTATCTTAGTGGTTGCGAGGCGGCGCCGTACCTCTTCCTGGGTTAAACTGTTGACATTATAAAAAGAATTTACATTATTCCTCATTGTGTCTTCCACCAGGGGATTTTCCTGGGTAAAAACAGTTGAGAAGGTGACATTCAGTAGATTGGCCCTTTCCTCATCTCCTTCCACCATGACCCCCATGTTATTTCTAAGGGGACCCACACTCTCTGTTTTTAGTTTCTTATCATTTATATACTTGAAAAATAATTTGGGATTATTTTTGCTCTCCCTGGCAATATTTCTCTCAGTCTCTATTTTTGCGGCCTTTATCTGCTTTTTACAGGATTTATTTTTCTCTCTATAATCCTGTAATGCCTCATCGCTACCTTCACGTTTTAGCACCTTAAACGCTTTATCTTTCTCGCTTATTGCTTTCCTTACAAGACTAGTTAGCCACATAGGCTTTTTCTTGTTCCTTTTATGCTTTTTCCCATAAGGTATGTGTTTCTCACAGGACTTTTTCAGAATATATGAGAAAAAGTCCCATTTTTGGGGGGGGCTTTTGTCTTTGAGAGCATTATCCCAGTCTATGCCTTTAAGGTCTTCCCTTAGTTGATGAAAATTTGCCCTCCTGAAGTTTAGAGTGTTGGTTGCCCCTTCACTAACGTGCTTAGTAAAGCGTAATACAAAATCAATGATATTATGATCACTATTCCCCAGGTTCCCCCCAACCTGTAGTTTTGATACCCTATTAGGTCTGTTGGTAAGGATAAGGTCCAGCAGTGCCCCCCCTCTTGTTGGCTCCAGGACTAGTTGCGACAGGTAATTGTCTTTTGTTGTTGACAAGAACCTGCTGCCTTTGAAGGACCTGCAGGTTTCTGCCCCCCAGTCAATATCTGGGTAATTGAAGTCCCCCATGATAAGTACTTCACCATGCTTTGAAGCCGCATCCATTTCACTTATCAGCATTTCCTCTGCTGCCTCCATTATATTTGGAGACTTATAACAAACCCCTAGTAATATGGCTCAAGAGACATTGCACCCTCATGTCAGACATGACCAAGACCAGGGATGAGGATGGAATCTGGACCGGGGGGTGGAGGGTCCTGGTTAAATTACATCAGAACCAGAACATCACCCACCATCTCCCCAATTCCTTCTTTATCGGCAGAGAGAAGGGTGTGTGCTTTTATGTTGGTCAGCCCAGATTATGTTTTAAGTGTGGAAGATCCGGTCACGTGGCGAGTAACTGCACCGCAGTGAAGTGCACCCTATGCGGGGACCTCGGCCATGTGAGCGCCAACTGCCAGACCATCAGATGCAACCTTTGTGGTCAGATCGGTCACCCCCATAGGGACTGCCCTGATGCCTGGCACAACATCTGTAGGGACCTCCCCGATGAAGAACTGATGGAAGGGGCAGATGTACCAGATGAGGAGCAGGAGGAGGAAGCCATATTGTCAGGGTCAGTGTGTACAGTACCAGAGACCCCAGATATTAGTGGTGCTGCCCCGGACCATCCAGGGACAGGTAACACTGAGGGAGACATGGAGGTAGTGGAGCAGTCTGTAGAGCAGCCAGCGCCCGTCTCTTCCCCTGACTTGACACCCACCACTGGGGGAAATCACAGTGTTAAAAAGAGGAAGAAGGACAGGAGCACCAGAAAACCTGAGAGTGCGTGGACTACCGTCCAAAAACCCTCAAAAATGAAAGTGCACAGTCAGGCGGACGTTACTGTGACCACTAATAGGTACAGTGTACTGTCCGAGTCAGATGGAGAGGAGGAAATAGATCGAGAATTGAAACGTATGACGGAGGAGTATGATGACGACCCAGAGGGGGATCCTCCCACAAAAAGGAAACCCATTAATGCCGAGTCTCAGTCAGTTTGGGATATGGAAACTTGTAGTCAGGAAAACAACTCTGGCTCTGACTTATGATGATGGGGATGCTCTTTCTTTTTCTTCTCATGATGGCACACTTCCATCTTTCTATGGTCACCAGTAATGTGAACAGCATAAGAGCTAGAAGGACCAGACATGTTGTATATGACCACCTGAAGTATCTCAATGCCGATGTGTTTTTCTTACAGGAGACCCGTTTAAACACCTTGTGTCTCATACGAGAGGCGGAGAGAGATTGGCAGTCTGGTCCTTCCTTTTGGTCGCTGGCTGTGGAGCCTTATGCCGGGGTCTCTATCTTATTTAACACCCATGATGTCACCGTCCACAGACTCACCGAGGTATCGATGGGACGGTGCCTGCTGCTAGAGGTCACCATCAGAGGCAGAAGACTCCGGCTCATTAACATCTATGGCCCACAGACGGTGACCGAAAGGACTCAGCTTTTTAATGATGTGAAGCCTTATCTATTCACGTCTATTCCTGTCATCATGGCTGGGGACTTTAATGCCACCACTACCACCAGGGACAGGAACTGTAGGCCCCTTACCAGGGACTGTAAGGTCCTAAACAGTATAATTCACCAGGCTGGCCTGTATGATGTTTTTGTACAGGGTGGTAGGAGTCCTAAGTTTACTTACACATGTGCAGGACGAAAAAGCAGGATAGATCTCGCTCTGGTGAGTCCTACGGAAACCATCGGAGAAAGAAGGGAAAGGAATGTCCCATACTCTGATCATTTGGCCTTATATTTTTGTTTGGGTGCCTCTAAGTATCCTGATGTTGGTAGAGGGCTATGGAGACTAAATTCTAGTCTACTAGATGACAATTGTGTACAGGAATGCGTTCACTCTTTTTTCCAGAACCAACTTGACAGAGTGGATTTTTATGACAACATGGCCGACTGGTGGGAGGACGTCAAGGAGGAGATCCGATCCCTCTTACAGAGACTGTCAATTAAGAAGGGGAGAAGTAAGTACAGCCAGTATCTGAGACTACGTAAAGAATTGGAGTCACTCTATTCGGCGGGTGGGGATGACCAACAAAGGATTGACCGGCTGAAATCTGAGATAAGGCAGTATCAGTACAGTAGGTACACCTCCCTGGTAGTGGAAAGGGACTATGGAACCCGAGGGGCACCGGATCCATTTGAGAATTGCCGGGAGCGTGTGGAGAAAAAACTGATCGCAGGTCTCACTGACTCCCAGGGTGTTTTACAAGAGTCTCGGGAGGGAATCCTGGGGGTGGTGAGATCGTACTATACTGACTTGTTTCAGAAGAAAGCTTTGGATAAGGAAAAAGTGACCCAATTCTTGGAGGCAACTCCAGGCCCTGATACTAGAGAATTGGACTTTTCTCCTTTGACAGCAGGAATAACGGTAGAGGAGATAAAAGGGGCCATTGATAAGTTACATCTGAAGAAGGCACCAGGTCCAGATGGTATTACAGCAGAATTTTATAAGAAGTTTAGAGACCTCTTGTCTCCAATCCTCGTGGATGTTTACAGAAATTGTCTAGAAAATCACCTGATGCCTCCATCCATGAGGGTCTCATCGTTAATCCTGCTGTCTAAAGGGAAAGAGCCTAGTGACATCAAGAACTGGAGGCCGATCGCCCTCTTGAATGTTGATAGGAAAATTCTGGCAAAAATCCTCTTTTCTAGATTAGTCTGTTTGTCCCCGGCACTGCTGGCAGGCTCTCAGTACGGCACAGTAAGAGGGCGGAACATCTCTGGAGCAGTCCTCTCGATAAGAGAGATGTTTGAGAGATGTAAAGCCCTGAGGTGTGGGAGATATGTTGTAGGTCTGGACCAGGCTAAAGCCTTTGACAGGGTTGATCACGATTATCTATGGGCAACTTTATCAAAGTACGGTATTCCGGGACAATTTATAGATTGGCTCAGAACTTTGTATAGAGAGGCGAAGAGCTTTCCTCTAATCAATGGTTGGCAGGGGGACACTTTCAGGGTAGAGGCAGGGGTGCGACGAGGCTGCCCCCTGAGTCCGCTGCTGTATGTGTTTGCTATCGACCCGTTCCTGAGATCACTGCAGTGGTGTGATTTTCAGGGGGTGCCGGTCCCCCATTGCTTGCCCCTGGATATTGTTGCCTACGCGGATGATGTGACTGTGGTGATATCTGAACCTCGTGAGGTGGAGATGTTGTCTGCAGCCATCAGAAGTTACTCAGAGGCCTCCGGGTCTCTGGTTAACCTTGAGAAGAGTCAAGCTTTCTGGACATCGGATACTGCTCCTGGCTTTGATTTGCCACAATTCGCCAAGGCCTCCACTCATATTAAGATTCTTGGGGTTAAATTTGGGAGGGAAGACAATTCCACACTAAATTGGGAGGATAAGTTGGAAACCGGAAATGTTAAGGTTCAGCGATGGAAGAACTGGAGGCTGACCTATAGAGAAAGGGTTACTCTGATGAAGACTTACCTGGTCCCTGTCTTCCTCTACGTCTCTGTCGTCTTTCCTTTGCCAGAATCTTCCTCCGCTAGGCTCTTTAGCCTGTTCTTCCAGCTTTTATGGGGGAATAGGTTGAACCCGGTTAAAAGAGGGATCACCTACCTGCAGAGGAGAGAGGGTGGGCTGGATATGTTAAATCCAAGGGTTTTCTTTGACTCCATGTTTCTGAAAGTTAATTTTGGTTGCCTGGACTCAAATAATGGTCTCCTGTGGGTAAGTAGTGTCAGGGACTGGATATTGCCTTTTGCAGAATCCTGGATGCGAGGCGGCAGTCTCAAGAGGGGCCGATGGACTCCTGGCTTCCTCCCCCAGTATCTGGAGTATGGGATACGGTGTTTAAGGAAGTGGGGCATTGAGAAGTCTTTCCTAGAAACTAAGATCAGAAAAGATCTGTACTCCAGAGTCTGCAGGACCTTCTATTGCTTACAACTGGCACTCCCAGACTGTCCAACCACCACCCTACAGGACAGTCTGAGGTTTCTGAATAGTCGGAGGCTGCCCCATAAGTTTCATGACTTTGCCTGGCTCTCATTACAGGGTAAACTGTTTGTGAGGGGGAATCTAAAATTCCTAAGTGTGACTGATCGCATGTGTCCCCTCGGGTGTCAGCAGGAGGAGACTATGGTCCACTTTATATCAGAGTGCTGGGGTGGACGGAACATCTGGCGTGAAATATCCACCAAGCTAAGAATCCCATCACTGCAGTCCCTCAGGTACCCCGAGATCCTCTATGGCGTGACACCTACTGTACATAACATTAACCAGGAGACCATGTACATAGTGATCCAGGTCATCAAGTATTATCACTGGCACATGAGAACCAGAGTGTCCATACATAGTGAGGACTTCCACCATAATAAGGCCATAAGCCTCATCATGTCCGAGCTCAGGTGGATCCAGTCACTAGAGGTCAGGAAAAAGGGGGAGAATGTAAGACTCTGGAGGAACATCCATCTAGAATGAAATATGTCCGGTTATATAATGTGGATGCATTTGTTTTCTTATGTTTTTCTTTGTTTTCCCTTTCAGCCAAAATGGACTCTTAAGTTACATTTAATATAAATTTTAATTTTTATGAAAATGTATGATTTATACTGAATGATCTATGATTTATTTTGATGGAAAAAGTATTTCTGTATTTATGTTTGTTTTATACTAATAAAAATTGCCCCCTATGTACAGGAATATAACTACTATAATACTGCCCCCTATGTACAGGAATATAACTACTATAATACTGCCTCCTATGTACAAGAATATAACTACTATAATACTGCCCCCTATGTACAAGAATATAACTACTATAATACTGCCCCCTATGTACAGGAATATAACTACTATAATACTGCCCCTTTGTACAGGAATATAACTACTATAATACTGCCCCCTATGTACAGGAATATAACTACTATAATACTGCCCCTATGTACAGGAATATAACTACTATAATACTGTCCCCTATGTACAAGAATATAACTACTATAATACTGCCCCCTATGTACAAGAATATAACTACTATAATACTGCCCCCTATGTACAGGAATATAACTACTATAATACTGCCCCCTATGTACAAGAATATAACTACTATAATACTGCCCCCTATGTACAAGAATATAACTACTATAATACTGCCCCCTATGTACAGGAATATAACTACTATAATACTGCCCCCTATGTACAAGAATATAACTACTATAATACTGCCCCCTATGTACAAGAATATAACTACTATAATACTGCCCCCTATGTACAAGAATATAACTACTATAATACTGCCCCCTATGTACAAGAATATAACTACTATAATACTGCCCCCTATGTACAGGAATATAACTACTATAATACTGCCCCTATGTACAAGAATATAACTACTATAATACTGCCCCTTATGTACAAGAATATAACTACTATAATACTGCCCCCTATGTACAGGAATATAACTACTATAATACTGCCCCTATGTACAAGAATATAACTACTATAATACTGCCCCCTATGTACAAGAATTTAACTACTATAATACTGCCCCCTCTGTACAAGAATATAACTACTATAATACTGCCCCCTATGTACAAGAATATAACTACTATAAAACTACCCCCTATGTATAGGAATATAACTACTATAATACTGCCCCCTATGTACAAGAATATAACTACTATAATACTGCCCCTATGTACAAGAATATAACTACTATAATACTGCCCCTATGTACAAGAATATAACTACTATAATACTGCCTCCTATGTACAAGAATATAACTACTATAATACTGCCTCCTATGTACAAGAATATAACTACTATAATACTGCCTCCTATGTACAAGAATATAACTACTATAATACTGCCCCCTATGTACAAGAATATAACTACTATAATACCGCCCCCTATGTACAGGAATATAACTACTATAATACTGCCTCCTATGTACAAGAATATAACTACTATAATGCTGCCTCCTATGTACAAGAATATAACTACTATAATACTGCCCCCTATGTACAAGAATATAACTACTATAATACTGCTCCCTATGTACAAGAATATAACTACTATAATACTGCCCCCTATGTACAAGAATATAACTACTATAATACTGCCCCCTATGTACAAGAATATAACTACTATAATACTGCTCCCTATGTACAAGAATATAACTACTATAATACTGCTCCCTATGTACAAGAATATAACTACTATAATACTGCTCCCTATGTATAAGAATATAACTACTATAATACTGCTCCCTATGTACAGGAATATAACTACTATAATACTTCCCCCTATGTACAAGAATATAACTACAATATTACTGCCCCCTATGTACAGGAATATAACTACTATAATACTGCTCCCTATGTACAAGAATATAACTACTATAATACTGCTCCCTATGTACAGGAATATAACTACTATAATACTGCCCCCTATGTACAAGAATATAACTACTATAATACTGCCCCCTATGTACAAGAATATAACTACTATAATACTGCCCCCTATGTACAAGAATATAACTACTATATTACTGCCCCCTATGTACAGGAATATAACTACTATAATACTGCTCCCTATGTACAGGAATATAACTACTATAATACTTCCCCCTATGTACAAGAATATAACTACTATAATACTGCTCCCTATGTACAGGAATATAACTACTATAATACTGCCTCCTATGTACAAGAATATAACTACTATAATACTGCCCCCTATGTACAAGAATATAACTACTATAATACTGCCCCCTATGTACAGGAATATAACTACTATAATACTGCCCCTATGTACAGGAATATAACTACTATAATACTGCCCCCTATGTACAAGAATATAACTACTATAATACTTCCCCCTATGTACAAGAATATAACTACTATAATACTGCTCCCTATGTACAGGAATATAACTACTATAATACTGCCTCCTATGTACAAGAATATAACTACTATAATACTGCCCCCTATGTACAAGAATATAACTACTATAATACTGCCCCCTATGTACAGGAATATAACTACTATAATACTGCCCCTATGTACAGGAATATAACTACTATAATACTGCCCCCTATGTACAAGAATATAACTACTATAATACTGCCCCCTATGTACAAGAATATAACTACTATAATACTGCCCCCTATGTACAAGAATATAACTACTATAATACTGCCCCCTATGTACAGGAATATAACTACTATAATACTGCCCCTATGTACAAGAATATAACTACTATAATACTGCCCCTTATGTACAAGAATATAACTACTATAATACTGCCCCCTATGTACAGGAATATAACTACTATAATACTGCCCCCTCTGTACAAGAATATAACTACTATAATACTGCCCCCTATGTACAAGAATATAACTACTATAAAACTGCCCCCTATGTATAGGAATATAACTACTATAATACTGCCCCCTATGTACAAGAATATAACTACTATAATACTGCCCCTATGTACAAGAATATAACTACTATAATACTGCCCCTATGTACAAGAATATAACTACTATAATACTGCCTCCTATGTACAAGAATATAACTACTATAATACTGCCTCCTATGTACAAGAATATAACTACTATAATACTGCCTCCTATGTACAAGAATATAACTACTATAATACTGCCCCCTATGTACAAGAATATAACTACTATAATACCGCCCCCTATGTACAGGAATATAACTACTATAATACTGCCTCCTATGTACAAGAATATAACTACTATAATACCGCCCCCTATGTACAAGAATATAACTACTATAATACCGCCCCCTATGTACAGGAATATAACTACTATAATACCGCCCCCTATGTATAGGAATATAACTACTATAATACTGCCCCCTATGTACAAGAATATAACTACTATAATGCTGCCTCCTATGTACAAGAATATAACTACTATAATACTGCCCCCTATGTACAAGAATATAACTACTATAATACCGCCCCCTATGTACAGGAATATAACTACTATAATACCGCCCCCTATGTATAGGAATATAACTACTATAATACTGCCCCCTATGTACAAGAATATAACTACTATAATACTGCTCCCTATGTACAGGAATATAACTACTATAATACTGCCCCCTATGTACAGGAATATAACTACTATAATACCGCCCCCTATGTACAGGAATATAACTACTATAATACCGCCCCCTATGTATAGGAATATAACTACTATAATACTGCCCCCTATGTACAAGAATATAATTACTATAATACCGCCCTCTATGTACAGGAATATAACTACTATAATACTGCCCCCTATGTACAAGAATATAACTACTATAATACTGCCTCCTATGTACAAGAATATAACTACTATAATACTGCCCCCTATGTACAGGAATATAACTACTATAATACTGTCCCCTATGTACAAGAATATAACTACTATAATACAGCCCCCTATGTACAAGAATATAACTACTATAATACCGCCCCCTATGTACAGGAATATAACTACTATAATACTGCCCCCTATGTACAGGAATATAACTACTATAATACTGTCCCTTATGTACAAGAATATAACTACTATAATACAGCCCCTATGTACAAGAATATAACTACTATAATACCGCCCCCTATGTACAGGAATATAACTACTATAATACTGCCCCCTATGTACAAGAATATAACTACTATAATACCGCCCCCTATGTACAGGAATATAACTACTATAATACCGCCCCCTATGTATAGGAATATAACTACTATAATACTGCCCCCTATGTACAAGAATATAACTACTATAATGCTGCCTCCTATGTACAAGAATATAACTACTATAATACTGCCCCCTATGTACAAGAATATAACTACTATAATACCGCCCCCTATGTACAGGAATATAACTACTATAATACCGCCCCCTATGTATAGGAATATAACTACTATAATACTGCCCCCTATGTACAAGAATATAACTACTATAATACTGCTCCCTATGTACAGGAATATAACTACTATAATACTGCCCCCTATGTACAGGAATATAACTACTATAATACCGCCCCCTATGTACAGGAATATAACTACTATAATACCGCCCCCTATGTATAGGAATATAACTACTATAATACTGCCCCCTATGTACAAGAATATAATTACTATAATACCGCCCTCTATGTACAGGAATATAACTACTATAATACTGCCCCCTATGTACAAGAATATAACTACTATAATACTGCCTCCTATGTACAAGAATATAACTACTATAATACCGCCCCCTATGTACAGGAATATAACTACTATAATACTGCCCCCTATGTACAGGAATATAACTACTATAATACTGTCCCCTATGTACAAGAATATAACTACTATAATACAGCCCCTATGTACAAGAATATAACTACTATAATACCGCCCCCTATGTACAGGAATATAACTACTATAATACTGCCCCCTATGTACAGGAATATAACTACTATAATAGTGCCTCCTATGTACAAGAATATAACTACTATAATACTACCCCCTATGTACAAGAATATAACTACTGTAATACTGCCCCCTATGTACAAGAATATAACTACTATAATACTGCCCCTCTTATAATACTCTATATAGAGCTGATGTGATGTTGATCAGAAGATTGAATTCCTTGTAATCGCCAATAGCAGAACTTTCTCTTTGGATAAATGTAGAGATCTGTTACTTTCTTTCCTGAGAAAAGAGATGGAATGATCTGTGGGATTAGTTGTGTCTCAGTATATTTGGACCGGTGCTGTATACAGTATATATATATATATATGTATGTGTAGAGCAGGGGATGAGATGATATATATTAATGCTCCACTTAAAGGGGAAGAATCCGGATGAGTTTGTGGTCTTTATCCTGATATTTATAGCGGTGGATGTCGGGGTAATTGGCGCCTGGCGGCCCGGGATTCGCTGGTTCTGATCATCAATGTTGGACTGACTGGTGGTCAGAGTAATGATGGCAGCTTTATGTTATGGAGGGACCCGCAGGACTCATTAGGATTTGCTGAGATTTGCTTGGTAAGAGCATTTCACCTGATCAGAGCACTTTCCGTAGATTAATGGCGCCCACCAGGGAGGCATCGCTTAATGGGAGGCGTTTGTAGCGCCAGGAGAAGCGCTGAGTGCACAAGTTACTGGTGAAGACCCTCACCTGGCATCAACCGCAGGATAGAAGGGATCAATTCAGGGTGAGAGAGAAAAACGAGAAGAAAAGACTAAAATCTTGTGATATTCCGGAGCAGAGAGGCTTCGTATCCTGCTATGGATAGCAGTGTCCATACCATGGTGCCAGCCATATAACACTGCCCATACCATGGTGCCAGCCATATAGCACTGCCCATACCATGGTGCCAGCCATATAACACTGCCCATACCATGGTGCCAGCCATATAGCACTGCCCATACCATGGTGCCAGCCATATAGCAGTGTCCATACCATGGTGCCAGCCATATAACAGTTCCCATACCATGGTGCCAGCCATATAGCAGTGCCCATACCATAGTGCCAGCCATATAGCAGTGTCCATACCATGGTGCCAGCCATATAGCAGTGCCTCTTCTGGTTCTCCTACGCTTGCCTCTTCTGGTTCTCCTACGCTTGCCTCTTCTGGTTCTCCTATGCTTGCCTCTTCTGGTTCTCCTATGCTTGCCTCTTCTGGTTCTCCTATGATTGCCTTTTATGGTTCTCCTATGCTTGCCTCTTCTGGTTCTCCTATGCTTGCTTCTTCTGGTTCTCCTATGCTTGCCTCTTCTGGTTCTCCTACGCTTGCCTCTTCTGGTTCTCCTAAGCTTGCCTCTTCTGGTTCTCCTATGCTTGGCTCTTCTGGTTCTCCTATGCTTGCCTCTTCTGGTTCTCCTAAGCTTGCCTCTTCTGGTTCTCCTAAGCTTGCCTCTTCTGGTTCTCCTATGCTTGCCTCTTCTGGTTTTCCTATGCGTGCCTCTTCTGGTTCTCCTATGCTTGCCTCTTCTGGTTCTCCTATGCTTGCCTCTTCTGGTTCTCCTATGATTGCCTCTTATGGTTCTCCTATGATTGCCTCTTATGGTTCTCCTAAGCTTGCCTCTTCTGGTTCTCCTATGCTTGCCTCTTCTGGTTCTCCTACGCTTGCCTCTTCTGGTTCTCCTACGCTTGCCTCTTCTGGTTCTCCTACGCTTGCCTCTTCTGGTTCTCCTATGCTTGCCTCTTCTGGTTCTCCTATGCTTGCCTCTTCTGGTTCTCCTATGATTGCCTTTTATGGTTCTCCTATGCTTGCCTCTTCTGGTTCTCCTATGCTTGCCTCTTCTGGTTCTCCTAAGCTTGCCTCTTCTGGTTCTTCTATGCTTGGCTCTTCTGGTTCTCCTATGCTTGCCTCTTCTGGTTCTCCTAAGCTTGCCTCTTCTGGTTCTCCTAAGCTTGCCTCTTCTGGTTCTCCTATGCTTGCCTCTTCTGGTTTTCCTATGCGTGCCTCTTCTGGTTCTCCTATGCTTGCCTCTTCTGGTTCTCCTATGCTTGCCTCTTATGGTTCTCCTAAGCTTGCCTCTTCTGGTTCTCCTATGCTTGCCTCTTCTGGTTCTCCTACGGTTGCCTCTTCTGGTTCTCCTATGCTTGCCTCTTCTGGTTCTCCTACGCTTACCTCTTCTAGTTCTCCTATGCTTGCCTCTTCTGGTTCTCCTATGCTTGCCTCTTCTGGTTCTCCTATGCTTGCCTCTTGTAGTTCTCCTATGCTTCCCTCTCCTGGTTCCCCTATGCTTGTCTCTTCTGGTTTTCCTATGCGTGCCTCTTCTGGTTCTCCTATGCTTGCCTCTTCTGGTTCCCCTATGCTTGCCTCTTCTGGTTCTCCTATGCTTGCCTCTTCTGGTTCTCCTATGCTTGCCTCTTCTGGTTTTCCTATGCGTGCCTCTTCTGGTTCTCCTATGCTTGCCTCTTCTGGTTCTCCTATGCTTGCCTCTTCTGGTTCTCCTATGATTGCCTCTTCTGGTTCTCCTAAGCTTGCCTCTTATGGTTCTCCTATGCTTGCCTCTTCTGGTTCTCCTACGGTTGCCTCTTCTGGTTCTCCTATGCTTGCCTCTTCTGGTTCTCCTACGCTTACCTCTTCTGGTTCTCCTATGCTTGCCTCTTCTGGTTCTCCTATGCTTGCCTCTTGTAGTTCTCCTATGCTTCCCTCTCCTGGTTCCCCTATGCTTGCCTCTTCTGGTTCTCCTATGCTTACCTCTTCTGGTTCTCCTAAGCTTGCCTCTTCTGGTTCTCCTATGCTTGCCTCTTCTGGTTCTTCTAAGCTTGCCTCTTCTGGTTCTCCTATGCTTACCTCTTCTAGTTCTCCTACGCTTGCCTCTTCTGGTTCTTCTAAGCTTGCCTCTTCTGGTTCTCCTATGCTTGCCTCTTCTGGTTCTCCTACGGTTGCCTCTTCTGGTTCTCCTATGCTTGCCTCTTCTGGTTTTCCTATGCGTGCCTCTTCTGGTTCTCCTATGCTTGCCTCTTCTGGTTCTCCTATGCTTGCCTCTTCTGGTTCTCCTATGATTGCCTCTTATGGTTCTCCTAAGCTTGCCTCTTCTGGTTCTCCTATGCTTGCCTCTTCTGGTTCTCCTACGGTTGCCTCTTCTGGTTCTCCTATGCTTGCCTCTTCTGGTTCTCCTACGCTTACCTCTTCTAGTTCTCCTATGCTTGCCTCTTCTGGTTCTCCTATGCTTGCCTCTTCTGGTTCTCCTATGCTTGCCTCTTGTAGTTCTCCTATGCTTCCCTCTCCTGGTTCCCCTATGCTTGTCTCTTCTGGTTTTCCTATGCGTGCCTCTTCTGGTTCTCCTATGCTTGCCTCTTCTGGTTCCCCTATGCTTGCCTCTTCTGGTTCTCCTATGCTTGCCTCTTCTGGTTCTCCTATGCTTGCCTCTTCTGGTTCTCCTAAGCTTGCCTCTTATGGTTCTCCTATGCTTGCCTCTTCTGGTTCTCCTACGGTTGCCTCTTCTGGTTCTCCTATGCTTGCCTCTTCTGGTTCTCCTACGCTTACCTCTTCTAGTTCTCCTATGCTTGCCTCTTCTGGTTCTCCTATGCTTGCCTCTTCTGGTTCTCCTATGCTTGCCTCTTGTAGTTCTCCTATGCTTCCCTCTCCTGGTTCCCCTATGCTTGCCTCTTTTGGTTCTCCTATGCTTACCTCTTCTGGTTCTCCTAAGCTTGCCTCTTCTGGTTCTCCTATGCTTGCCTCTTCTGGTTCTTCTAAGCTTGCCTCTTCTGGTTCTCCTATGCTTACCTCTTCTAGTTCTCCTACGCTTGCCTCTTCTGGTTCTTCTAAGCTTGCCTCTTCTGGTTCTCCTATGCTTGCCTCTTCTGGTTCTCCTACGGTTGCCTCTTCTGGTTCTCCTATGCTTGCCTCTTCTGGTTCTCCTACGCTTGCCTCTTCTGGTTCTTCTAAGCTTGCCTCTTCTGGTTCTCCTATGCTTGCCTCTTCTGGTTCTCCTACGCTTACCTCTTCTGGTTCTCCTATGCTTGCCTTTTCTGGTTCCCCTATGCTTGCCTCTTCTGGTTCTCCTATGCTTGCCTCTTCTAGTTCCCCTATGCTTGCCTCTTCTGGTTCTCCTATGCTTGCCTCTTCTAGATCCCCTATGCTTGCATCTTCTGGTTCTCCTATGCTTGCCTCTTCTGGTTCTCCTATGCTTGCCTTTTCTGGTTCCCCTATGCTTGCCTCTTCTGGTTCTCCTATGCTTGCCTCTTCTGGTTCTCCTATGCTTGCCTCTTGTAGTTCCCCTATGCTTGCCTCTTCAGGTTCTCCTATGCTTGCCTCTTCTGGTTCTCCTATGCTTGCCTCTTCTGGTTCTCCTATGCTTGCCTCTTCTGGTTCTCCTATGCTTGCCTCTTCTGGTTCTCCTATGCTTGCCTCTTCTGGTTCTCCTATGCTTGCCTCTTCTGGTTCTCCTAAGCTTGCCTCTTCTGGTTCTCCTAAGCTTGCCTCTTCTGGTTCTCCTAAGCTTGCCTCTTCTGGTTCCCCTATGCTTGCCTCTTCTGGTTCTCCTATGCTTGCCTCTTCTGGTTCTCCTATGCTTGCCTCTCCTGGTTCCCCTATGCTTGCCTCTTCTGGTTCTCCTATGCTTGCCTCTTCTGGTTCTCCTATGCTTGCCTCTTCTGGTTCTCCTATGCTTGCCTCTTCTGGTTCCCCTATGCTTTCCTCTTCTGGTTCTCCTATGCTTGCCTCTTCTGGTTCTCCTATGCTTGCCTCTTGTAGTTCTCCTATGCTTCCCTCTCCTGGTTCCCCTATGCTTGCCTCTTCTGGTTCTCCTATGCTTGCCTCTTCTGGTTCTCCTACGCTTGCCTCTTCTGGTTCTCCTATGCTTGCCTCTTCTGGTTCTCCTATGCTTGCCTCTTCTGGTTCTCCTATGCTTGCCTCTTCTGGTTCTCCTACGCTTGCCTCTTCTGGTTCTCCTACGCTTGCCTCTTCTGGTTCTCCTATGCTTGCCTCTTCTGGTTCTTCTATGCTTGCCTATTCTGGTTCTCCTACGCTTGCCTATTCTGGTTCTCCTATGCTTGCCTCTTCTGGTTCTCCTATGCTTGCCTCTTCTGGTTCTCCTACGCTTGCCTCTTCTGGTTCTCCTACGCTTGCCTCTTCTGGTTCTCCTATGCTTGCCTATTCTGGTTCTTCTATGCTTGCCTATTCTGGTTCTCCTACGCTTGCCTATTCTGGTTCTCCTACGCTTGCCTCTTCTGGTTCTCCTATGCTTGCCTCTTCTAGTTCTCCTATGCTTGCCTCTTCTGGTTCTTCTATGCTTGCCTCTTCTAGTTCTCCTATGCTTGCCTCTTCTGGTTCTCCTACGCTTGCCTCTTCTGGTTCTCCTATGCTTGCCTCTTCATGTTCTCCTATGCTTGCCTCTTCATGTTCTCCTATGCTTGCCTCTTCTGGTTCTCCTAAGCTTGCCTCTTCTAGATCCCCTATGCTTGCCTCTTCTGGTTCTCCTATGCTTGCCTCTTCTGGTTCTCCTAAGCTTGCCTCTTCTGGTTCTCCTAAGCTTGCCTCTTCTAGTTCTCCTATGCTTGCTTCTTCTGGTTCTCCTATGCTTGCCTCTTCTGGTTCTCCTAAGCTTGCCTCTTCTAGATCCCCTATGCTTGCCTCTTCTGGTTCTCCTATGCTTGCCTCTTCTAGATCCCCTATGCTTGCCTCTTCTGGTTCCCCTACGCTTGCCTCTTCTGGTTCTCCTACGCTTGCCTCCTCTGGTTCTCCTAAGCTTGCCTCTTGTAGTTCTCCTACGCTTGCCTCTTCTGGTTCTCCTACGCTTGCCTCTTCTGGTTCTCCTATGCTTGCCTCTTCTGGTTCTCCTAAGCTTGCCTCTTGTAGTTCTCCTATGCTTGCCTCTTCTGGTTCTCCTACGCTTGCCTCTTGTAGTTCTCCTATGCTTGCCTCTTCTGGTTCTCCTAAGCTTGCCTCTTCTGGTTCTCCTATGCTTGCCTCTTCTGGTTCTCCTAAGCTTGCCTCTTCCGGTTCTCCTATGCTTGCCTCTTCTGGTTCTCCTATGCTTGCCTCTTCTGGTTCTCCTATGCTTGCCTCTTCTGGTTCTCCTTTTTATCTCCTTGTTGACTTCTCATGTCCTATTCTCTTCTGGTTTTCCTTTCTTTGTTCTCTTCTCTATTGGTTCTCTTCTTCTTTGCTGGGTTTTCTCTTTTGTTTCTATTTTTTCTTTGGTTCATCTATTCTGACTCTCCCATTCCCTTCTCTTGTGGTTCTTCTATGCTAGTTCTTGTCTTCTCTGCTGGTTCTCCTGTTCTATTCTGGTTTTCCTCTTCTCTCCTAATTCTTCTCTACCTGGGGCGTAACTACAGCGGTAGCAACCATAGCAGCAACAAGGGGCACTGTCATCTGCCTGACACTAAAGAATGGAGGATGTGCACTTTTATATACCTATGATGCTGCACATTGTATTAAATAACATGTTTATAACACTGCCCATCATTCACAGTACACGGCATGAATCAGCAGCTCAGGGGAGAGGACAGCAGAAGGACAGGACTAGGGATCTCTCATCTCTAATTCCTGCCATGTACTTCCCTCATGTGGTCAGAAGCTGCTGGGACCGAACTGCTCTACAGTTCATATACATAAATAGGTGTATAAATGTGTGAGTATACAAGTATGTATATAATCAGAAGTCTGCTATGGGGCTGTGCCTCTCTTAGTTATGTCACTATCCTCTACTCTTCTAGTTCTCCTCTTCTCTTCTGGTTCTTCTCTGCTGCTTTTCCTTTTCTCTTCTTTGCTGGTTCACCCCTTCTGTTCTCTTCTGGTTCCCTTCATCTTTTCTTTTCTGGTTCTTCCTCACTACTGTTTCTCCTCTTCTCTTCCGGGTTCACTCCTTCTTTTCTTGTTCTTCTCTTTTGGTTTTCCTCTCTTCTTCTCTTCTGGTTCTCCTCTTCTCTGCTGGTTCTTCTCTTTTGGTTTTCATCTTCTCTTCTGATTCTCCTCTTCGCTGCCAGTTCTACTTTTTTGGTTTTCTCTCTTCTGGTTCTCCTCTTCTCTGCTGGTTCTTCTCTTTTGGTTTTCCTCTCTTCTTCACTTCTGGTTCTCCTCTTCTCTGCTGGTCCTTCTCTTCTGGTTTTCCCCTCTTCTTCTGTTCTGGTTCTTCTCTTCTCTGCTGGTCCTTCTCTTCTGGTTTTCCCCTCTTCTTCACTTCTGGTTCTCCTCTTCTCTGCTGGTCCTTCTCTTCTGGTTTTCCCCTCTTCTTCTGTTCTGGTTCTTCTCTTCTCTGCTGGTTCTTCTCTTTTGGTTTTCCCCTCTTCTTATTTTCTGGTTCTCCTCTTCTCTGCTGGTTCTTCTCTTCTGGTTTTCCCCTCTTCTTCTGTTCTGGTTCTTCTCTTCTCTGCTGGTCCTTCTCTTCTGGTTTTCCCCTCTTCTTCACTTCTGGTTCTCCTCTTCTCTGCTGGTTCTTCTCTTTTGGTTTTCCTCTCTTCTTCTCTTCTGGTTCTCCTCTTCTCTGCTGGTTCTTCTCTTTTGGTTTTCCCCTCTTCTTCTGTTCTTGTTCTCCTCTTCTCTGCTGGTCCTTCTCTTCTGGTTTTCCCCTCTTCTTCACTTCTGGTTCTCCCCTTCTCTGATGGTCCTTCTCTTTTGGTTTTTCCCTCTTCTTATCTTCTGGTTCTTCTCTTCTCTGCTGGTTCTTCTCTTCTGGTTTTCCCGTCTTCTTCACTTCTGGTTCTCCTCTATTCTGCTGGTCCTTCTCTTCTGGTTTTCCCCTCTTCTTCACTTCTGGTTCTCCTCTTCTCTGATGGTCCTTCTCTTTTGGTTTTCCCCTCTTCTTATCTTCTGGTTCTCCTCTTCTCTGCTGGTCCTTCTCTTTTGGTTTTCCTCTCTTCTTCTCTTCTGGTTCTCCTCTTCTCTGCTGGTCCTTCTCTTTTTTGGTTTTCCTCTCTTCTTATGATTCTTCTGTTTCTTCTCTTCTATTTTTTTTCTTTTCTTCTCTCCTCTTCTCTAATCTTGGAGACACCCCCACCCCACATACAGAGCGTGTCTGGGAGCCGCTCTGCTCTTTCTCTATTACTTTGCTCCTTCTTCTGTGTCTAATTTGAAGGATCATAGTTGCTGGTTTAGAATATAATAAAACACATTAATTAAAAAGAGCGTGGTAAGATGAAATAATGCGCCATTCATTACATGGCACACGTTGTAGCTCCATAATTCCTCGCAGTTCACTTGCTGGCATAATTAAGGCCCTGGCAGACACAATTGGAGGAGGTCTTGGCGGAGAACGCGGAGCTGCATTTCAATGTAGAGCAGACACAGTAGGTTAATCCCTTTACAAAAGTTGCTTATAAACTAAAATATGACGCTCTGCTACCCAAATCTCATTTACCCATCGGTGTACGAGCTGCACTGTGTCAGGAGGAGGATTTTTTTCTTTGTTGAGTGCTAAAATTTGCTTAATGATGTTTGTTTTATGATGAACATATGAGAGTCTGAGAGAGGTGGAAGGGGGGAGCGATACATGGTTGTTATGGCTGATACAAGGGTCATGCATGGTGCAGGATCAAGATGGACTGAGATGTCCTAAGTGTAATAATATCACATGTTATGGATCATGCACTGTACAAAGTCAGGAGGGTCAGGATTGCTCTGGGGGGGGGGGGGTGTCCTCACACTGCTGTGCTCTCTACAAACACTGTTAGGTATTGTCCCTGTTGCCATCTACCAGGAGAATGAATAGGAAACAATAGGGAAGATTTTGGGAAAACAATAATCCAGAACGCAAGGAAACTCTTAGTAAAGAATCAGAGTAAAGACGTGGCTGGACATGGCTCCAATAGAAAATATATAGAAGAAACTTGTCACGGGTGCTCCAGTGACCTTCATCCTGGGTCGCAGGCGCATCCGTGCCCCTCTCCATGCTCCATGGTGCACGCTCGCCAGCGCTCGCAAATTTAAAGGGCAAGCGCACCGCTGATTGGCGCTGGTCAATTCCATGAATTAGTTAAAAACCGGCTCTTCCCAGTATTCCACGCCGGTTCTTCGTACTCTATGCCGTCTAGAAAGCTTTGTCTTGTGCCTGTGATTGGATTCCCCGCTGTGACCCCGGACCTGTTCCTGTTTACGCTCCTTCACTGCCCGCCCTGACCTCCTGCCTGTCCCCGAGCACGAACTTGCCTGCCGACTCAGCACCTCGCCTTGGCTGTCACCACGGACAAAGTCGTGCCTGTGGAATGACCTGGTGGTACCACGCCGCAGCAAGTTCAACCCAGTTTGCGACCGGCTCTGGTGAAAACCGGCTGCCACTTAGACTCCGGTCCCAGGTGTCGGCTTGTGTCATTGTCCGCGGTGGTCCAGGGGGATCACTACCCCTGAAGCCTGACAGAACTAAAGCTCCGAGTTTGGAGAAGGAGCCAACCCGACCTTCAGGATGTGAAGAATAGGCCACTATCCCACCTGAGCCATGCAGAAGTGTCTCCATACAGGAGGTGTGACCTTTTGTACATTTCACCGTTCGATACTTTTTTCCATTATTACACACGAATGGAAGCAACAGATATTATCCTGCAAAGTGTCCGAATTGCTTTCTAATTACTGACAGATTTCAGCCGGTGTCATGACTCCCCATGACGTTTTGCATCTCTTTTTCTTCATGTGTTCAGTACTTTCTTCCCTGTGTTATTTCTCATTATTACTTATCCTTTATGGACACCTATGGTGATTTACTTGCTGATGTAGAATGAAGGACTTGTAACCAACACGTAGTGAGAATTTCAGGTCAATACCCCTGTTACAATTCTATCAACTTAGAATATTGCTGACATGTTCATGTTCTATTTCATCTGCTGTAACTGAATATATTTTTTAATCTGTGTAAATGTAGGGGGTAGTCCGCCCCCCCCCCACCTCCCCCCCCGGCCGGTCCTCAGCTTTTCCTATCTATCCGCTCTCTGTATGATGTGGTGGACATGCTACACGTCAGCCGCTCCCTCTCACGCCTCCTTACAGCAATCCCCACTTACCACCAGGGCTTCCACTTCTTCTTATCTCATCATTGATCCATCTATGGGTTAATCCGCAGGACACCCTGACCCATCTCCAGGAGACTCTGCTACTTCCGTGTCTCTGCGAGTCCAGCTCTAATCCTCCCAGCATCACACTTCCTCCCCCAAACTTCAACTTTTAACCCTGATAGATCTATAACAACATAAACTTGCACTACTGAATATATATTATATATATATACTGTATATACACCTTTACATTCTGGGTCATTTCTTAAAAGCAGCATTAAAGGGATCTGTCAGCAGAGTCATGTATTGTCCCTGGAGAGATGTGTAATGAGACCTTTGTGAATGTTGTTAGTAGCAGCAGGACTGTGATATGTGGATTTATATTCCAGGATTGTAGCTTCTCCAGGTGCACTGGGGCTTGTCCTTACACTGCTGTGCTCTGTGCTCCCTGCAGCCAGTGTAAGGTTTTGTCCCTGGATAGAGGTTTTATCATAACTTTGTGTATGTTATAGTAGCAGCAGGACTGTGATGAAAAGAATTACATTCCAGGATCGTAGGATTGTTTCCTCACACTGCTGTGCTCTTTGCATTAAACTACCCCTCTATCTCTCCCCTCTGATCTTAGAAAGTGCTGCAGCTTCTGGCTAAAAAACTACAGCAGTCACTAATAGTAAAAAAGAGAAAAGAGCAATTGCAGAGTTATGTGCACAAAAGTGTAAGGAAACACTCCAAATGAATAATGCTAGGGGGAGATCACTACATACACATTATACACCACCACTAGGAGGAGATCACTACATACAGATTATACACCACCACTAGGGGGAGATCACTACATACAGATTATACACCACCACTAGGAGGAGATCAGTACATACAGATTATACACCACCACTAGGGGGAGACCACTACATACAGATTATACACCACCACTAGGGGGAGATCACTACATACACATTATACACCACCACTAGGAGGAGATCACTACATACACATTATACACCACCACTAGGGGGAGATCACTACTTACACATTATACACCACCACTAGGAGGAGATCACTACATACAGATTATACACCACCACTAGGGAGAGATCACTACATACAGATTATACACCACCACTAGGGGGAGATCACTACATACAGATTATACACCACCACTAGGGGGAGATCACTACATACAGATTATACATCACCACTAGGGGGAGCTCACTACATACAGATTATACACCACCACTAGGAGGAGATCACTACATACACATTATACACCACCACTAGGGGGAGATCACTACATACACATTATACACCACCACTAGGGGGAGATCACTACATACACATTATACACCACCACTAGGAGGAGATCACTACATACAGATTATACACCACCACTAGGGGGAGATCACTACATACAGATTATACACCACCACTAGGAGGAGATCACTACATACATATTATACACCACCACTAGGGGGAGATCACTACATACACATTATACACCACCACTAGGGGGAGCTCACTACATACACATTATACACCACCACTAGGGGGAGCTCACTACATACACATTATACACCACCACTAGGGGGAGATCACTACATACAGATTATACACCACCACTGGGGGAAGATCACTACATACAGATTATACACCACCACTAGGGGGAGATCACTACATACAGATTATACACCACCACTAGAAGGAGATCACTACATACAGATTATACACCACCACTAGGGGGAGATCACTACATACAGATTATACACCACCACTAGGAGGAGATCACTACATACACATTATACACCACCACTAGGGGGAGATCACTACATACAGATTATACACCACCACTAGGGGGAGATCACTACATACAGATTATACACCACCACTAGGAGGAGATCACTACATACAGATTATACACCACCACTAGGGGGAGATCACTACATACAGATTATACACCACCACTAGGAGGAGATCACTACATACATATTATACACCACCACTAGGGGGAGATCACTACATACACATTATACACCACCACTAGGGGGAGCTCACTACATACACATTATACACCACCACTAGGGGGAGCTCACTACATACAGATTATACACCACCACTAGGGGGAGATCACTACATACAGATTATACACCACCACTGGGGGAAGATCACTACATACAGATTATACACCACCACTAGGGGGAGATCACTACATACAGATTATACACCACCACTAGAAGGAGATCACTACATACAGATTATACACCACCACTAGGGGGAGATCACTACATACAGATTATACACCACCACTAGGAGGAGATCACTACATACACATTATACACCACCACTAGGGGGAGATCACTACATACAGATTATACACCACCACTAGGGGGAGATCACTACATACAGATTATACACCACCACTAGGAGGAGATCACTACATACAGATTATACACCACCACTAGGGGGAGATCACTACATACAGATTATACACCACCACTAGGAGGAGATCACTACATACATATTATACACCACCACTAGGGGGAGATCACTACATACAGATTATACACCACCACTAGGGGGAGATCACTACATACAGATTATACACCACCACTAGGGGGAGATCACTACATACAGATTATACACCACCACTAGGGGGAGATCACTACATACAGATTATACACCATCACTAGGAGGAGCTCACTACATACAGATTATACACCACCACTAGGGGGAGGTCACTACATACAGATTATACACCACCACTAGGGGGAGATCACTACATACAGATTATACACCATCACTAGGAGGAGCTCACTACATACACATTATACACCACCACTAGGGGGAGGTCACTACATACAGATTATACACCACCACTAGGGGGAGATCACTACATACACATTATACACCACCACTAGGAGGAGATCACTAGATACACATTATACACCACCACTAGGGGGAGATCACTACATACACATTATACACCACCACTAGGGAGAGATCACTACATACAGATTATACACCACCACTAGGAGGAGCTCACTACATACAGATTATACACCACCACTAGGAGGAGCTCACTACATACAGATTATACACCACCACTAGGGGGAGATCACTACATACAGATTATACACCATCACTAGGAGGAGATCACTACATACAGATTATACACCATCACTAGGAGGAGCTCACTACATACACATTATACACCACCACTAGGGGGAGGTCACTACATACAGATTATACACCACCACTAGGAGGAGATCACTAGATACACATTATACACCACCACTAGGGGGAGATCACTACATACACATTATACACCACCACTAGGGGGAGGTCACTACATACAGATTATACACCACCACTAGGGGGAGATCACTACATACAGATTATACACCACCACTAGGAGGAGATCACTACATACAGATTATACACCACCACTAGGAGGAGCTCACTACATACACATTATACACCACCACTAGGAGGAGATCACTACATACAGATTATACACCACCACTAGGGGGAGATCACTACATACAGATTATACACCACCACTAGGAGGAGATCACTACATACAGATTATACACCACCACTAGGAGGAGCTCACTACATACAGATTATACACCACCACTAGGAGGAGCTCACTACATACACATTATACACCACCACTAGGAGGAGATCACTACATACAGATTATACACTACCACTAGGGGGAGATCACTACATACAGATTATACACCACCACTAGGAGGAGCTCACTACATACAGATTATACACCACCACTAGGGGGAGATCACTACATACAGACTATACACCACCATTAGGGGGAGCGCACTACATACAGATTATACACCACCACTAGGGGGAGATCACTACATACACATTATACACCACCACTAGGGGGAGATCACTACATACAGATTATACACCACCACTAGGAGGAGATCACTACATACAGATTATACACCACCACTAGGAGGAGCTCACTACATACAGATTATACACCACCACTAGGAGGAGCTCACTACATACAGACTATACACCACCACTAGGGGGAGATCACTACATACAGATTATACACCACCACTAGGGGGAGATCACTACATACAGATTATACACCACCACTAGGAGGAGATCACTACATACAGATTATACACCACCACTAGGGGGAGATCACTACATACAGATTATACACCACCACTAGGAGGAGCTCACTACATACAGATTATAAACCACCACTAGGGGGAGATCACTACATACACATTATACACCACCACTATGGGGAGATCACTACATACAGACTATACACCACCATTAGGGGGAGCGCACTACATACAGATTATACACCACCACTAGGGGGAGATCACTACATACACATTATACACCACCACTAGGGGGAGATCACTACATACAGACTATACACCACCACTAGGAGGAGATCACTACATACAGATTATACACCACCACTAGGAGGAGCTCACTACATACAGATTATACACCACCACTAGGAGGAGATCGCTGCATACAGATTATACACCACCACTAGGGGGAGATCACTACATACAGATTATACACCACCACTAGGGGGAGATCACTACATACAGATTATACACCACCACTAGGAGGAGATCTCTACATACAGATTATACACCACCACTAGGGGGAGATCACTACATACAGATTATAAATCACCACTAGGAGGAGATCACTACATACAGATTATACACCACCACTAGGAGGAGATCACTACATACAGATTATACACCACCACTAGGGGGAGCTCACTACATACAGATTATACACCACCACTAGGGGGAGCTCACTACATACAGATTATACACCACCACTAGGGGGAGCTCACTACATACAGATTATACACCACCACTAGGGGGAGATCACTACATACAGATTATACACCACCACTAGGGGGAGATCACTACATACACATTATACACCACCACTAGGAGGAGATCACTACATACACATTATACATCACGACTAGGGGGAGATCACTACATACAGATTATACACCACCACTAGGAGGAGATCTCTACATACAGATTATACACCACCACTAGGGGGAGATCACTACATACAGATTATACATCACCACTAGGGGGAGATCACTACATTCAGATTATACACCACCACTAGGGGGAGATCACTACATACAGATTATACACCACCACTAGGAGGAGATCACTACATACAGATTATACACCACCACTAGGGGGAGATCACTACATACATATTATACACCACCACTAGGGGGAGATCACTACATACAGATTATACACCACCACTAGGGGGATATCACTACATACACATTATACACCACCACTAGGAGGAGATCACTACATACACATTATACATCACCACTAGGAGGACATCACTACATACAGGTTATACACCACCACTAGGGGGAGATCACTACATACAGATTATACACCACCACTAGGGGGAGATCGCTACATACAGATTATACACCACCATGTGATACATGTGTGCATGTGTGTAGATGACAGTATACATGTGTGTAGATGACAGTGATACATGTGTGTAGATGACAGTATACATGTGTGTAGATGACAGTATACATGTGTGTAGATGACAGTGATACATGTGTGTAGAGGACAGTGATACATGTGTGTAGATGACAGTGATACATGTGTGTAGATGACAGTGATACATGGGTGTAGATGACAGTATACATGTGTGTAGATGACAGTATACATGGGTGTAGATGACAGTGTACATGTGTGTAGATGACAGTGTACATGTGTGTAGATGACAGTATACATGTGTGTAGATGACAGTGATACATGTGTGTAGATGACAGTATACATATGTGTAGATGACAGTGATACATGTGTGTAGATGACAGTATACATGTGTGTAGATGACAGTTATACATGTGTGTAGATGACAGTATACATGTGTGTAGATGACAGTGATACATGTGTGTAGTTGACAGTATACATGTGTGTAAATGACAGTGATACATGTGTGTAGATGACAGTGATACATGTGTGTAGATGACAGTGATACATGTGTGTAGATGACAGTATACTTGTGTGTAGATTACAGTGATACATGTGTGTAGATGACAGTATACATGTGTGTAATGGCAGCGATACATGTGTGTAGATGACAGTGATACATGTGTGTAGATGACAGTGATACATGTGTGTAGATGACAGTGATAAATGTGTGTAGATGACAGTGTACATGTGTATAGATGACAGTGATACATGTGTGTAGATGACAGTGTACATGTGTGTAGATGACAGTGTACATGTGTGTAGATGAAAGTATACATGTGTGTAGATGACAGTGATACATGTGTGTAGATGACAGTATACATGTGTGTAGATGACAGTGATACATGTGTGTAGATGACAGTGATACATGTGTGTAGATGGCGGTGATACATGTGTGTAGATGACAGTATACATGTGAGTAGATGACAGTGATACATGTGTGTAGATGACAGTATGCATGTGTGTAGATGACAGTATACATGTGTGTAGATGACAGTGATACATTTGTGTAGATGACAGTGATATATGTGTGTAGATGGCAGTGATACATGTGTGTAGATGGCAGTGATACATGTGTGTAGATGGCAGTGATACATGTGTGTAGATGACAGTGATACATGTGTGGAGATGACAGTGATACATGTGTGTAGATGGCAGTGATACATGTGTGTAGATGACAGTATACATGTGTGTAGATGACAGTATACATGTGTGTAGATGACAGTGATACATGTGTGTAGATGGCAGTGTACATGTGTGTAGATGACAGTATACATGTGTGTAGATGGCAGTGATACATGTGTGTAGATGACAGTGATACATGTGTGGAGATGACAGTGATACATGTGTGTAGATGGCAGTGATACATGTGTGTAGATGACAGTATACATGTGTGTAGATGACAGTATACATGTGTGTAGATGACAGTGATACATGTGTGTAGATGACAGTATACATGTGTGTAGATGACAGTGATACATGTGTGTAGATGGCAGTGTACATGTCTGTAGATGACAGTATACATGTGTTTAGATGACAGTATACATGTGTGTAGATGACAGTGATACATGTGTGTAGATGACAGTATACATGTGTGTAGATGACAGTATACATGTGTGTAGATGACAGTATACATGTGTGTAGATGACAGTATACATGTGTGTAGATGACAGTATACATGTGTGTAGATGACAGTATACATGTGTGTAGATGACAGTGATACATGTGTGTAGATGGCAGTGTACATGTGTGTAGATGACAGTGTACATGTGTGTAGATGACAGTATACATGTGTGTAGATGACAGTGATATATGTGTGTAGATGACAGTGATACATGTGTGTAGATGGCAGTGATACATGTGTGTAGATGACAGTGATACATGTGTGTAGATGACAGTGATATATGTGTGTAGATGACAGTGATATATGTGTGTAGATAACAGTGATACATGTGTGTAGATGGCAGTGATACATGTGTGTAGATGACAGTGATACATGTGTGTAGATGACAGTGATATATGTGTGTAGATGAAAGTGATACATGTGTGTAGATGACAGTGATATATGTGTGTAGATGACAGTGATACATGTGTGTAGATGACAGTGATACATGTGTGTAGATGACTGTATGCATGTGTGTAGATGACAGTATACATGTGTGTAGATGACAGTATACATGTGTGTAGATGACAGTATACATGTGTGTAGATGACAGTGATACATGTGTGTAGATGACAGTATACATGTGTGTAGATGACAGTGATACATGTGTGTAGATGACAGTATACATGTGTGTAGATGACAGTGATACATGTGTGTAGATGACAGTATACATGTGTGTAGATGACAGTATACATGTGTGTAGATGACAGTGATACATGTGTGTAGATGACAGTATACATGTGTGTAGATGACAGTATACATGTGTGTAGATGGCAGTGTATATGTGTGTAGATGACAGTGATACATGTGTGTAGATGGCAGTGTACATGTGTGTAGATGGCAGTGATACATGTGTGTAGATGACAGTATACATGTAGAGGAGTGTGCAGGTCGTCTCCTGACTGTGTGTCCTTGGATGTGTCAGTCCTCTCCATGCTGCGGTCTTGTACAGAATGGAGCTTTTGTTTCCAGGCTCTGTGTGATGCGTCTATTGTGCCGTCAAGTGAATATCCTCATAGCAAAGGGAAAAACATGTTCTAGAACAGTGATGGTGAACCTTTTAGAGACAGAGTGCCCAAACTACAACCAAGACCCGCTTATTTATCGCAAAGTGCCAAAACAGAAATGTAATTTGTGATTTATGCTCCCTCCTTTGTCACAGTTTTCATTGATACCAGCACCCTGAGGACACAAATAAAGCAGAAAATAGTCCCAGGTAGAGCTGTCACTTTAAAATAGCTCTGTGCACAGCAAGTCCTGGACTGTCTGGGACTGTAGGAAGATACCTGGAGTCATCTCTAGTGATGGCCTGAGTGCCCACAGAAAGGGCTCCGAGTGCCACCTCTGTCACCAGTGCCATAGGTTAGCCATCACTGTTCTAGAACTTCCTGTCGGTGAAGCTTCGGATTATCTTTGTTCTTCCCAAATGAACTTGATGAGCCCCTCTAAGAGTAACCTGCTCAGGTAAGAGAATGCTTTCTGCTCTCCTGATCTGCCTTCCATCATTAAATACATGTGTTCCCTTCAATGTAACAAAGATGTTCCCCTCTGTTATTCCTCCTGGAAGTGTATGATATAATTGAAGACCTGGTGTTGCCATTTTGCTGGGGATGTGGTTCGTCTTATACTCCCAGCATGGATTAGGTGGTCACTTTATTCCTGCATTTCCAAGAGTTATAACAGAGGAAAGTCACAGATGTGACCTCTCAGGTGTAACAGCCTCCCCAATACATCACACACATACAACATCCTAAATATTCCCAAAAATTCTCTTCTAACTGCACAAAGACCCTTCACCTTAAAAATGGAACCTGATTCTCTTCCCACTATTTATAGATCCGTGATATTTCTGCTCCTACAACATTTATCCACTGATTTCTGAGAATCACAAAATATTTGCTCACTGATCCCTTCAAATCCTGATAACGAGCTTACAGATCCCAGGTATCTCTGATCCCTGACCATAATCTAATTCCCATTATTTGTTCACTGATCCCTCAAAATCCTGATAATTACTTCACTTATCCCAAATAGTTGTGATGAATAATCCCTGATCCCACATAGTCCCGATAGTTTGCTCATTGATCCCATATAATCCCAAATAAAATATCACTGATTCTTTACCTACTAAGCCTGGATACACCTGATTATTAACTCACTGATCCAGATGCTCCCAATAAATACTCAATTTTCCCAATGTTTTCCAAGTGATTATTTCCTGAATAGTTCCTGGATATTCCCAATACTCGGCTCATTAATCTGATTCCTGAGAATTCGTTCACTAAATCCAGACATTCTTAATGATAATCCTGCAGATCCCAGATCTCCTTGCTTCTCTTTTTATTGATCCCAGATATTCCCACATCTCTCTGCACACAATGGGGCTCATTTACTAAGGGCTCTGCGGCCGCACTTTCGTCGGGTTTCCTGACTTTCTGTTTTGCGTTGAATTCTGCCGGGATTTTGGCGATATCACGTGACAGAAATCGGGGGCGTGGCCGTCGGAAAACCTGACGGATTCGGAAGAAACGCAGAATTTAAAAAACGAATTGTGTCGCAAAATCAATCCCTCACATGCACCAGGAATAGGTTGGTGAACTCCGGCGGACATCAGCGGACCGCGGTGCAGTAACGACACCTGGTGGACACCGGGCGCACGACCTTAGTGAATCACCGGAAGACCCGAATCCTCGTCCGGAGAACGTGCCGCCGGATCGCGACAGGACCGGGTAAATAAATGACCCCCAATAATTTGATGTTCTGAGCATCCCTTTTCCTGATCGTATAACAGGTCCCAGAATTTCCTACATTCCTCATCACCCCATTTACCACAAACTCCATAAGGTCCTAGATATCCTGATCTATGTCAGCCAAAGATCCCAGAATTACTTTTTTCACTGCCGAGACCCCATCGTTCCCTACTTTCCCTTCTAATTCCTTACTAATCTTTTCTATGCCTTACATTCCCCTGATTCACCCTTAGTCTCCACAATTCACCACTTCCCACTATAGTGCACACAGATCCCGGTGGCCTGTTCCCATGGAATTCCCTGATCCTCTCAAATTCCATTAATCTCTGCCTCCTTCCATACACTGCCGCTAGGTATCCTGATAATCCTATTGCTCCGTAAAGGCTCCCAATCCTCCATCTCCCTGCCTTGTACTCTATTTCACACTGATCCCAGAAATCCTGATGCTCTTGCCACAATCACCTGATTTTTCCAGATTCCCGACATTTTCCAGATTCCTGACCTCACAATCTCCAGCGGATATACAAAGCCTAGATTCCAAAATTCCTTTATTCTCTGAGGTCCCTCCTTATCCCGTGCGTGGACCCTACAATTCTAATCTTGTCATCAAATTCCTGCTCGACCCAAACCTTCACATTCCTACATCCATCTCCATATCCTAATATTCAGTCACTGCCAGAAATCCCCTAATTCCCTTACTGTCCTATATCCTTGATATCAGCCCCATAACTCTTACCTTATCCAGACTCTAATAATCCTATTGCTGCCGACCATTTCTCGATTTCCCACATTTATTCTTATCCGCAAATTTCTACAATTCTCAAATCCCCGTGAGATCTTATCTGATAATCCAATCGCTGCCACAATTCTGGATCCTGATGCCGTACACCCCCACAATTCTCAGCTTCCTTCCATCTCCCAGATTCCGGATTATCCCACTGTCCTGAATAATCTAGTATCCTAATAATTCAATCACCTCCACACATCCGAGCATTCCCTGATTTCTCACATTCCTTATCCGTGTGCAGCACGGACCCCATAATTCTCTATTTGAGCCGGATAGTCTTTCTCTCGGATGACCCCCATTCCCCCATTACTGTATGGACCCCGTATTGTGCACTGATCATCCTGTCCCTGCCAGCGATCCCTGGATTCCCTGGATTTGTCCTAGTCCCTGCACACATTCCCCCTTCCTCCAGTGCTCGCTCACATCCTGCTGCTGCTCCTGGATAAGCAGACGCCGCTCCGGGATCAGATGTTGTTGAGGGGGATTGATGCGGCGGCCGTGATGAACGCCTTTCATTCAGACTCTGATGAATCCTTCGAGCCAAGACGGGAGATAAAAAAAAATATCCTGACTTTTCGGCACTCGCCGCTCTCCAGCCATTTCTCTCTGTCACTGCGTCCCTAACCTGCGGCCAATCAGAGCCCAGCGCATACTAATCTCCCCTAAATACCTCCCCGCCATTCAGATTTAAATGCAAGGTTGTGCATTGTTCTCGCTCGCTCCATCCCTGGACTCCAACATGAAACGAGCCGGAGAGGAAGGAGAACAATCCCCCGCATCGGCTTCTCCTCCAGTCTGTGCATTGTAAGGTGGCGCAGTCATTCCTATACAGGCAGATCCAGGCGGGAGACCTCAAGAGGCGTCTGCAGTGTAAGGGCACAGGCGGGGGATTCTCCATCCAGTGACTGGAGGCTGCCGGAGCTGAGGGGGCACCGGACCACCGACCACTGAGGGGGCACCAGACCACCAACCACTGAGGGGGAAACAGACCACCGACCACTGAGGGGGCACCAGACCACTGAGGGGGAACCAAACCACTGAGGGGTCACCAGACCACCGACCACTGAGGGGGAACCAAGCCACTGAGGGTGCACTGGATCACCGACCGCTGAAGGTGCACCGGATGACCGTCTACTGAGGGGAAACCAAACCACTGAGGGGGCACTGGACCACCGACCACTGAGGGGGAACCAAACCACTGAGGGTGCACCAGATCACCGACCACTGAAGGTGCACCGGATCACCGACTACTGAGGGGAAACCAAACCACTGAGGGGGCACTGGTCCACCGACCACTGAGGAGGAACTTAACCACTGAGGGGGCACTGGATCACCTACCACTGAGGGGGCACCAAACCACTGAGGGGGCACTGGACCACCGACCACTGAGGAGGAACTTAACCACTGAGGGGGCACTGGATCACCTACCACTGAGGGGGCACCAAACCACTGAGGTGGCACCGGATCACCGACCACTGAGAGGGAACTGAACCACTGAGGGGGGGCTGAACTACTGAGGGGCACTGGACTACTGAGGGGGCACCTAACTACTGACCACTGAGAGGGAACTGAACCACTGAAGGGACACTGGACCACTGAGTAGGCACTGGACCACTGACCACTGAGGGGGGCACCGGACCACTAACCATCGCTTCCAGTATCTGCACAGCCCCCAGCAGCAGCCACATGACGATGCCCGGCACGTTCTACCTTGCGTCTCACTTTGCACAGGAGAAAATGAAGCAGCCTCCATCCATCAGGTAGGTCGACCCTCCACTACTTTCTTTGAATGCCAATAACAGTGATTTGGGGGGGGGGGGGGGGCGTCAAACGTGAGATTTCCTGCATTTGGTGCAAAGATTCCGTTTTCTGTCATATCCCTGCACCTGAACACCGGATTATTGGTGCTCATCTATGCCCCCTGGCTGTGGGGTGATTGTCAGCTCTTCAGTCAAGACTTATCAATGTCACTGCGTTATGACTACACAGGACTGAATCTGATGTCCCTTTAAGAATTGGAAAGCAGCTTTTATTGCTCTCTGAACCTCCTGGCGCCAGATCTATGGGAGAAGTTGAACTTGACAGCCACATGACTTCTCATATTATCGTGTTACTGCGTTTCTTAGGGTGAAATTGATTTCATTTTGATTTATGTCATTTATTAGAATTTTATTCTGTTTTTATTATTTTATTGATTTTTTTTATTGATTTTATAACTGTTTGTTTTTTTATTTATTATTATATCCATATATTTTAATTATGATTAATATGTGTCTTTTTTTATTTATATCAATTTCTTAATATTTGTATTAATGTATCTATTTATGTGAATTTATTATGATGGATATATATTTATTAATATCAACATAGATTAATGATGCATTTTTATTGAATGACTATAATTGTTATTGTCCTTTAATGTTTTATTATTATTATTATTTTATTATAATTATTTCATTTATATTAGTATTTTATGTATTTATTGTGTGACATGTGATGATGAGGCAGTTCACTCCTTTACATTGGCTTCTATAGGGGCTACACCTATAGTTAGGAGTCCACTGACACTTGGTGGTCTTAAGGGGGAGAATTGTAATTTTTTTCCCCCAAAAAAGTGCAGAATTCCCAGCACCTGTGTAGGAGAAGCCCCCTGCATGAATATGTATGGGGATACCTGCAGTAGTAGTATCTGCCCCCCATAGACCACCCTATCAGTGTTGTCAGATCTGTGGGCTGCACTGCAGGAATGTGGGGTCTGACAACCGGGGTCCTAGACTCTTTCAGCAGGTGACATTTCCCCCTGGAGACCCTATTGATGTACAATGTATAGAGCAATATAAATTCCTTGTGCTGTATTGGGGACCCCCTGCTATCAATATATCGGGGGTTCTGTAATGGGGTGATGTATTGGGTCCCCTCTCTGTGGGTGTAGGAAGGGTCTGCAGACTCATCCACACCTTCTCCAGGTCTCCACGTCCCATCTGCCCCCAGTTATAGAGATAAGGCAGTAATATGGGGGTACGGTGGTCCGCACTTGGGGGACTGCAGCGATGAGATTGCTTCGGGGGTCTCTGCTCTCACGTTATAAAGACATATTACAGGGAGAGCGGACAACATCAGGGAGATAAAGGGATGAGATTGTGAGACTCAAAGGAGACTGATACAGGTGCAAACATCTGCAGATATATAGATAGGAGATAGATAGTACAGTATGTAGTAATCTCCTGAGCTCCCCCTAGTGGTGACTGTATATACAGTATGTAGTAATCTCCTGAGCTCCCCCTAGTGGTGACTGTATATACAGTATGTAGTAATCTCCTGAGCTCCCCCTAGTGGTGGTTGTATATACAGTATGTAGTAATCTCCTGAGCTCCCCCTAGTGGTGACTGTATATACAGTATGTAGTAATCTCCTGAGCTCCCCCTAGTGGTGACTGTATATACAGTATGTAGTAATCTCCTGAGCTCCCCCTAGTGGTGGCTGTATATACAATATATATTAAATTCCTGAGCTCCCCCTAGTGGTGACTGTATATACAGTATGTAGTAATCTCCTGAGCTCCTCCTAGTGGTGGCTGTATATACAGTATGTAGTAATCTCCTGAGCTCCCCCTAGTGGTGGCTGTATATACAGTATGTAGTAATCTCCTGAGCTCCCCCTAGTGGTGGCTGTATATACAGTATGTAGTAATCTCCTGAGCTCCTCCTAGTGGTGGCTGTATATACAGTATGTAGTAATCTCCTGAGCTCCCCCTAGTGGTGGCTGTATGTACAGTATGTAGTAATCTCCTGAGCTCCCCCTAGTGGTGACTGTATATACAGTATGTAGTAATTTCCTGAGCTCCCCCTAGTGGTGGCTGTACATACAGTATGTAGTAATCTCCTGAGCTCCCCCCAGTGGTGGCTGTATATACAATATATATTAAATTCCTGAGCTCCCCCTAGTGGTGGCTGTATATATAGTATGTAGTAATCTCCTGAGTTCCCCCCAGTGGTGGCTGTATATACAGTATGTAGTAATCTCCTGAGCTCCTCCTAGTGGTGGCTGTATATACAGTATGTAGTAATTTCCTGAGCTCCCCCTAGTGGTGGCTGTAAATACAGTATGTAGTAATCTCCTGAGCTCCCCCCAGTGGTGGCTGTATATACAGTATGTAGTAATCTCCTGAGCTCCTCCTAGTGGTGGCTGTATATACAGTATGTAGTAATTTCCTGAGCTCCCCCTAGTGGTGGCTGTGTATATACAGTATGTAGTAATCTCCTGAGCTCCCCCTAGTGGTGGCTGTATGTAAAGTATGTAGTAATCTCCTGAGCTCCTCCTAGTGGTGGCTGTATGTACAGTATGTAGTAATCTCCTGAGCTCCTCCTAGTGGTGGCTGTATATACAATATATATTAAATTCCTGAGCTCCCCCTAGTGGTGGCTGTATATATAGTATGTAGTAATCTCCTGAGTTCCCCCCAGTGGTGGCTGTATATACAGTATGTAGTAATCTCCTGAGCTCCTCCTAGTGGCGGCTGTATATACAGTATGTAGTAATCTCCTGAGCTCCCCTTAGTGGTGGCTGTATATACAGTATGTAGTAATCTCCTGAACTCCTCCAAGTGGTGGCTGTATATACAGTATGTAGTAATCTCCTGAGCTTCTCCTAGTGGTGGCTCTATATCCAGTGTGTAGTAATCTCCTTAGCTCCCCCTAGTGGTTGCTGTATATACAGTATGTAGTAATCTCCTGAGCTCCCCCTAGTGGTGGCTGTATATACAGCATGTAGTAATCTCCTGAGCTCCTCCTAGTGGTGGCCGTATATACAGCATGTAGTAATCTCCTGAGCTCCTCCTAGTGGTGGCTCTATATCCAGTATGTAGTAATCTCCTGAGCTCCTCCTAGTGGTGGCTGTATATACAGTATGTAGTAATCTCCTGAGCTCCCTCTAGTGGTGGCTGTATATACAGTATGTAGTAATCTCCTGAGCTTCTCCTAGTGGTGGCTGTATATACAGTATGTAGTAATCTCCTGAGCTTCTCCTAGTGGGTGGCTGTATATACAGTATGTAGTAATCTCCTGAGCTCCCTCTAGTGGTGGCTGTATATACAGTATGTAGTAATCTCCTGAGCTCCTCCTAGTGGAGGCTGTATATACAGTATGTAGTAATCTCCTGAGCTCCCCCTAGTGGTGGATGTATATACAGTATGTAGTAATCTCCTGAGCTCCTCCTAGTGGTGGCTGTATATACAGTTTGAAGTAATCACCTGAGCTCCTGGTGGTGGCTGTACATATACTGTATGTCGGAATCTTTACCGCTCCCTAGTGCAATGAATGAGTCTCATTAGTGAGGCAAACTGAAATTATCGGCCACGCCCCCGATTTCCGTTGCGTGCATGCCGGCGCCGATGCGCCACAATCCGATCGCGTGCCAATACAGGGAAAATCGGCGCAAATTGGGAATATTTGGGTAACACATCGGGAAAACGCGAATCGGGCCCTTAGTAAATGACCCCCAGTATGTAGTAATCTCCTGAGCTCCTCCTAGTGGTGGCTGTATATACAGTATGTAGTAATCTGCTGAGCCCCTCCTAGTGGTGGTTGTATATACAGTAGTAGTAATCTCCTGAACTCCTTCTAGTGGCAGTGTATATACAGTACATGGTAATCTCCTGAGCTCCTCCTAGTGGTGGCTGTATATACAGTATATAGTAATCTCCTGAGCACCCACTAGTGATGGCTGTATATACAGTATGTAGTAATCTACTGAGCTCCTCCTAGTGGTGGCTGTATATACAGTATGTAGTAATCTCCTGAGCTCCTCCAAGTGGTGGCTGTATATACAGTATGTAGTAATCTCCTGAGCTCCTCCTAGTGGTGGCTCTATATACAGTATGTAGTAATCTCCTGAGCTCCTTGTAGTGCTGTCTGTATATACAGTATGTTGTAATCTCCTGAGCTCCCCCTAGTGGTGGCTGTATATACAGTATGTAGTAACCTCCTGAGCTCCTCCTAGTGGTGGTGTATACACAGTATGTAGTAATCTCCTGAGCTCCTCCTAGTGGTGGCTGTATATACATTATGTAGTAATCTCCTGAGCCCCCCTAGTGGTGGCTGTCTATACAGTATGTAGTAACCTCCTGAGCTCCTCCTAGTGGTGGCTGTGTATACAGTATGTAGTAATCTCCTGAGCTCCCCCTAGTGGTGGCTGTTTATACAGTATGTAGTAATCTCCTGAGCTCCCCTTAGTGGTGGCTGTATATACAGTATGTAGTAATCTCCTGAGCTCCCCCTAGTGGTGGCTGTTTATACACTGTACTGTATATTGTGTATACAGTAATATCTTGTGTGAATCTCTCTAATCTGTTACAATGACCGCCCCATGTTCGTGGTCCGGGATTCTTCTCCATTATTCCATTATGTCATTGATCATGGCTCTGCACATTGTGGGCGGCCATCAGACACATGGAGGATCCCGCACATCGATTCTCCAGCCAGTAATCAATACTCACAAGTGCTCAGATTGTGGACGATACAAGAGGATTATGTATATCCTAATATCAGATGGATCTGCGCTGGGAGCTGCTATTCTGGAAGCAGGAATCAGGGGGGCTGATTGTTGGGTCCCTGCACCAATCGGAAAGCATTTAAAATAATTAAAATTTAATAAAATTTAATAAAATTTCGTGTCGTAAGATCTCTGCTTGCTGCCAATGAATGATGTCATACTCGTATACATTCAGACTTTTACACAGACAACGTTTGTTACAATGTATCAGTGAAGATTGTAGTCACCATAAAAGTAGGATGTTATCTCAGACACCAATGGCTAATGTGATACATTGTAACAAACCCTGTGCTGCGTGCAATTAGGTCTATAACAGCTTTTATCTCAAACCAAGAGTGTGCCTATTTACTGACAGTAAGGAGATATACATTGTATCAAGTGATCAAATCAGGCAGGCTACAACTTTATTCAGGTGTCTTAAAGGACAACATTCTCTTCTGGAGCTGTGTCCTCACACTGCTGTGCTCTTAGCTCCTTGCATTGGTCTGTGCCACAGCCCATCCCCTTATGTTTTGGTTGGATGTTACAGAAGGCGTTCAGAGGGGAGAGAGGTAGAGAAGTTCAATACACAGAATTAAGAGCACTGCAGTGTGAGGACAGTCCCAGAATGCAATTATTTTGCTGCCACTATGAACATTCACAACGCTGTGATAACACATCTCTCCAGCTGCAGCACAGGAGGCTGAGGGCTAAGAGCACAGCAGTGTGAGGGAATGAATTAGTGGAATATAAATCCATATTTCACAGTCCTGCTGCTACTTACAACATCCACAGTGGTATTATTACACAGACCTGCAGAGACCATACCTAACAGTGGCCGTAGAGAGCACAGCAGTGTGAGGACATGTCCCCCAGTGCTCTTGGAGAAGCTACAATGCAGGAACATAAATCCATAGTTCACAGTCCTGCTACTACTAACAACATACACAAAGGTCTGATTATACAGCTCTACAGGGACAATACCTTACAGTGGCCGCAGAGAGCACAGAGAACAGCAGTGTGAGGACATGCCCACAGTGCTCTTGGAGAAGCTACAATCCAGGAACATAAATCCATAGTTCAGAGTCCTGCTGCTACTAACAACACACACATTGGGGGTCATTTACTAAGGGCCCGATTCGCGTTTCCCCGACGTGTTACCCGAATATTTCCGATTTGCGCCAATTTCCCCTCAATTTCCCGGGGATTTTGGAGCACGCGATCAGATTGTGGCGCATCGGCGCTGGCATGCACGCGACGGAAATCGGTGAGCGTGGCCGAACGAAAACCCGACGTATTCGGAAAAACAGCCTCATTTAAAAATGGAAAATGTGTCGCGGAGCTTGCACTTACCTTCACTCAGCCCGAGCCGGTGAACTCCAGCGCGTTCCAATGCTTTTCAGCGCAGCAGCGCCACCTGGTGGACGGCGGAGGAACTACCTTAATAAATCCCGTCCGGACCCGAATCCAGCGCAGAGAACGCGCCGCTGGATCGCGAATGGACCGGGTAAGTAAATCTGCCCCATAGGGTGTATTACACAGATCTCCAGGGACCTGGCTGCAGTCTGTCTGGTCACTGTTGCTGACAGGTTCCCTTTAGACAACATAGAGCCTCCTTTTCTCAGACTCCGGTATCTGTGTCATCTATATTGCTCTGGGGGGGATTTAGTCATCTGCGAGGGGGCGCTCACCCCCCCCCCCCCCAAGGATCCGTGTCCGCAGCCCCCAGCTCCTCACTATGGTTAATATTTAACGTCCCTGTAGATCTAATACTCGGTGCCAGGAAAGCCGTGAGCTTATGGCTGTGTATTTCCCCTGGCACATGGCCGGTCCGCTGCCACCTGTCACCAGCTGCTGCCCACAGACGCTGCACCCGCGCCCGGACTCACAGCCAAACGGCCACTTAAAGGGGCAGGCAGGTCTAAAAGAAATATCAAAAACTTCAACAACTGAAAATAAAGATATCTAGACGCTCACTTAAAGGGGCGGACAGGTCTAAGCGCAGTAACTATATGACGCTGTTGACCTTGTGAATTTTTTTTTTAACTCTTTCTGGGAGGTAAAAGACGATTCAAAAATTGACACATTTACACATGAAACTTTTGTGCAGCTGAAATAGTTAATTCTCTCCGCTGATACAATTACATTTCTATAAATGTTTATCAATTTTTACTACGTTTGCAGAACAAAAAAAAACTTTGTTATAAGTAAATACATAACTATCTTTTACTTATTACATTTTTTACTATACTGTCAATGATATTATTAAAAAAAAAAGCAATAATAATATTTAAAAAAAATTGTCATGCTTTTTATACTTTTTAAACAAAAACAAAGAAATCTGGCAGTATTTTTATAGGTTATGGGATGACAATGATGAGGGTTGTGTACAGTTATGTCATTACACACAGTGATACCTATTATGGTTTCCTATTAGTTTTTCTTTCATATATACACTCACCGGCCCCTTTATTAGGTACACCTGTCCAACTGCTGGTTAACACTTAATTTCTAATCAGCCAATCACATGGCGGCAACTCAGTGCATTTAGGCATGTAGACATGGTCAAGACAATCTCCTGCAGTTCTCCCGAGCATCAGTATGGGGAAGAAAGGTGATTTGTGGCCTCTGAACGTGGCATGGTTGTTGGTGCCAGAAGGGCTGGTCTGAGTACTTCAGAAACTGCTGATCTACTGGGATTTTCACGCACAACCATCTCTAGGGTTTACAGAGAATGGTCCGAAAAAGAAAAACCATCCAGTGAGCGGCAGTTCTGTGGGCGGAAATGCCTTGTTGATGCCAGAGGTCAGAGGAGAATGGGCAGACTGGTTCGAGCTGATAGAAAGGCAACAGTGACTCAAATCGCCACCCGTTACAACCAAGGTAGGCAGAAGAGCTTCTCTGAACGCACAGTACGTCCAACTTTGAGGCAGATGGGCTACAGCAGCAGAAGACCACACCGGGTGCCACTCCTTTCAGCTAAGAACAGGAAACTGAGGCTACAATTTGCACAAGCTCATCGAAATTGGACAGTAGAAGATTGGAAAAACGTTGCCTGGTCTGATGAGTCTCGATTTCTGCTGCGACATTCGGATGGTAGGGTCAGAATTTGGCGTCAACAACATGAAAGCACGGATCCATCCTGCCTTGTATCAGCGGGTCAGGCTGGTGGTGGTGGTGTCATGGATCCATCCTGCCTTGTATCAGCGGGTCAGGCTGGTGGTGGTGGTGTCATGGATCCATCCTGCCTTGTATCAGCGGCTCAGGCTGGTGGTGGTGTCATGGATCCATCCTGCCTTGTATCAGCGGCTCAGGCTGGTGGTGGGGGTGTCATGGATCCATCCTGCCTTGTATCAGCGGCTCAGGCTGGTGGTGGTGGTGTCATGGATCCATCCTGCCTTGTATCAGCGGCTCAGGCTGGTGGTGGTGGTGTCATGGATCCATCCTGCCTTGTATCAGCGGGTCAGGCTGGTGGTGGTGGTGTCATGGATCCATCCTGCCTTGTATCAGCGGGTCAGGCTGGTGGTGGTGGTGTCATGGATCCATCCTGCCTTGTATCAGCGGGTCAGGCTGGTGGTGGTGGTGTCATGGATCCATCCTGCCTTGTATCAGCGGGTCAGGCTGGTGGTGGTGGTGTCATGGATCCATCCTGCCTTGTATCAGCGGCTCAGGCTGGTGGTGCTGGTGTCATGGATCCATCCTACCTTGTATCAGCGGGTCAGGCTGGTGGTGGTGGTGTCATGGATCCATCCTGCCTTGTATCAGCGGCTCAGGCTGGTGGTGGTGGTGTCATGGATCCATCCTGCCTTGTATCAGCGGCTCAGGCTGGTGGTGGTGGTGTCATGGATCCATCCTGCCTTGTATCAGCGGCTCAGGCTGGTGGTGGTGGTGTCATGGATCCATCCTGCCTTGTATCAGCGGCTCAGGCTGGTGGTGGTGGTGTCATGGATCCATCCTGCCTTGTATCAGCGGGTCAGGCTGGTGGTGGTGGTGTCATGGATCCATCCTGCCTTGTATCAGCGGCTCAGGCTGGTGGTGGTGGTGTCATGGATCCATCCTGCCTTGTATCAGCGGGTCAGGCTGGTGGTGCTGGTGTCATGGATCCATCCTGCCTTGTATCAGCGGGTCAGGCTGGTGGTGGTGGTGTCATGGATCCATCCTGCCTTGTATCAGCGGCTCAGGCTGGTGGTGGTGTCATGGATCCATCCTGCCTTGTATCAGCGGCTCAGGCTGGTGGTGGTGGTGTCATGGATCCATCCTGCCTTGTATCAGCGGCTCAGGCTGGTGGTGGTGGTGTCATGGATCCATCCTGCCTTGTATCAGCGGGTCAGGCTGGTGGTGGTGGTGTCATGGATCCATCCTGCCTTGTATCAGCGGGTCAGGCTGGTGGTGGTGGTGTCATGGATCCATCCTGCCTTGTATCAGCGGGTCAGGCTGGTGGTGGTGGTGTCATGGATCCATCCTGCCTTGTACCAGCGGGTCAGGCTGGTGGTGGTGGTGTCATGGATCCATCCTGCCTTGTACCAGCGGGTCAGGCTGGTGGTGGTGGTGTCATGGTGTGGGGAATATTTTCTTGGCACTCTTTGGGCCCCTTGGTACAACGCCACAGCCTACCTGAGTATTGTTGCTGCCCATGTCCATCCCTTTATGAGCACAATGTACCCTGTAACATCTGATGACTACTTTCAGCAGGATAATACGCCATGTCATAAAGCTGGAAGCATCTCAGACTGGTTTCTTGAACATGACAATGAGGTCACTGGACACAAATGGCCTCCACAGTCACCAGATCTCAATCCAATAGAGCATCTTTGGGATGTGGTGGAACGGGAGATTCGCATCATGGATGTGCAGCCGACAAATCTGCGGCAACTGTGTGATGCCATCATGTCACTATGGAGCAAAATCTCTGAGGAGCTTCCGGCACCTTGTTGTATCTATGCCACGAAGAATTGAGGCAGTTCTGAAGGCAAAAGGGGGTCCAACCCGTTACTAGCATGGTGGACCTAATAAAGTGGCCGGTGAGTGTATATGTACCGTATATTATATTTAAAGACTTTTGAGTGGGAGGTGAGAAATTTAAATCAAAGTTTCTCATGCAGCATACACAAATCGGCTTATTCCCTCCATAACCCCTAAGATGTCGTGGTCCCTATGAACCACGGCATCTAAGGGGTTCTATATCCAAGATTAGAGTTTGTCTCACAGTCTGCCCCATCAGATGCTGCTCTGTGGTCCCAACTCTCTACAAGGTCCTCCCGATTTGTCGCGTGAAAGCCGGCGCGATTGCGCCAAAATCCATTCTCGTGCGCCAGAATCCCGGCAGAATTCAGCGCAAAACGGAAACATTCGGGAAACCCGACGGAAATGCCGCTGCGGAGCCTTTAGTAAATGAGCCCCAATGTGCAGAATTGTCTCCCCTCCTAAGGTGTCCCCGCTCCTCGTACACGGATATTATCACATGTTCCCCGCTAATTTGTAAGAGCGGAGTGAAAATCGATGGGAAGCGGAGTCGATGCTGGAGATAGCGGCGGGGGGTCTGTATGTGCCGGAGACCACCGCGTCTCTAGATGAAATCCTCGGCTCGCGGCGGGCGCCAGATTGCAGGTTCGCAGGTGACAATTACCGGGGAATAGAGTCGGCGGATGGGCAGCTGCGAGCAGACGGAGAATCTCCAATCATTCCCTTATCGCCGACTGCGAGGAATTTTACTGGGTCATAAAGAGAAATAAATCTCAAAATCGGAAATCAAAAAGGCGAACGTGATCCGATAAATTTAGTGCCACTTACCTGGTGCTGCCTGATACTTCTCCTCTGCGTGGTGCAAATATATATAAACACTTTCATTTTATAAAGATTCTGCATTGTCATTTATATCCTCCACACAGCAGAGGGTTTGCTACTATGTGTCTGTGACTTTACATTATCAGTTAGAGAAATAAACCTAAAAGGAGAGACATTGCTAGAAAGTCCTCGGCTATATGAGAAGCATCATCCTGATTGATTGTTAAAATGTAGCAGTGCAGTCATCGTTATGAGTGTCCACAGCAGGAGGTTTGTTACATTGTATCTGTATGGGAAATCAGGCCAGGCGGCAGAGGGTCTCATCCAGTTATATCAGACGGAGGAGGAGGGTCTCATCCAATTATATCAGACGGCAGAGGAGGGTATCATCCAGTTATATCAGATGGCAGAGGAGGATCTCATCCAGTTATATCAGACGGCAGAGGAGGATCTCATCCAGTTATATCAGATGGCAGAGGAGGAGGGTATCATCCAGTTATATCAGACGGCAGAGGAGGGTATCATCCAGTTATATCAGACGGCAGAGGAGGATCTCATCCAGTTATATCAGACGGCAGAGGAGGATCTCATCCAGTTATATCAGACAGCAGAGGAGGATCTCATCCAGTTATATCAGACAGCAGAGGAGGATCTCATCCAGTTATATCAGACGGCAGAGGAGGATCTCATCCAGTTATATCAGACGGCAGAGGAGGAGGATCTCATCCAGGTTTATCAGACGGCAGATGAGGATCTCATCCAGTTATATCAGACGGCAGAGGAGGGTATCATCCATTTATGTCAGACGGCAGAGGAGGGTCTCATCCAGTTATATCAGACGGCAGAGGAGGGTCTCATCCAGTTATATCAGACGGCAGAGGAGGAGGATCTCATCTCATCCACTTACCTGGTGCTGCCTGATACTTCTCCTCTGCGTGGTGCAAATATATATAAACACTTTCATTTTATAAAGATTCTGCATTGTCATTTATATCCTCCACACAGCAGAGGGTTTGCTACTATGTGTCTGTGACTTTACATTATCAGTTAGAGAAATAAACCTAAAAGGAGAGACATTGCTAGAAAGTCCTCGGCTATATGAGAAGCATCATCCTGATTGATTGTTAAAATGTAGCAGTGCAGTCATCGTTATGAGTGTCCACAGCAGGAGGTTTGTTACATTGTATCTGTATGGGAAATCAGGCCAGGCGGCAGAGGGTCTCATCCAGTTATATCAGACGGAGGAGGAGGGTCTCATCCAATTATATCAGACGGCAGAGGAGGGTATCATCCAGTTATATCAGATGGCAGAGGAGGATCTCATCCAGTTATATCAGACGGCAGAGGAGGATCTCATCCAGTTATATCAGATGGCAGAGGAGGAGGGTATCATCCAGTTATATCAGACGGCAGAGGAGGATCTCATCCAGTTATATCAGACGGCAGAGGAGGATCTCATCCAGTTATATCAGACAGCAGAGGAGGATCTCATCCAGTTATATCAGACAGCAGAGGAGGATCTCATCCAGTTATATCAGACGGCAGAGGAGGATCTCATCCAGTTATATCAGACGGCAGAGGAGGAGGATCTCATCCAGGTTTATCAGACGGCAGATGAGGATCTCATCCAGTTATATCAGACGGCAGAGGAGGGTATCATCCATTTATGTCAGACGGCAGAGGAGGGTCTCATCCAGTTATATCAGACGGCAGAGGAGGGTCTCATCCAGTTATATCAGACGGCAGAGGAGGAGGATCTCATCCAGGTTTATCAGACGGCAGAGGAGGAGGATCTCATCCAGTTATATCAGACGGCAGAGGAGGGTATCATCCAGTTATGTCAGACGACAGAGGAGGGTCTCATCCAGTTATAACAGAAGGCATAGGAGGATCTCATCCAATTATATCAGACGGCAGAGGAGGAGGATCTCATCCAGTTATATCAGACGGCATAGGAGGATCTCATCCAGTTATATCAGACGGCAGAGGAGGGTATCATCCAGTTATATCAGACAGCAGAGGAGGATCTCATCCAGTTATATCAGACGGCAGAGGAGGAGGATCTCATCCAGTTATATCAGACGGCAGAGGAGGAGGATCTCATCCAATTATATCAGACAGCGGAGGAGGGTCTCATCCAGTTATATCAGACGGCAGAGGAGGATCTCATCCAGTTATATCAGACGGCAGAGGAGGAGGATCTCATCCAGTTATATCAGACGGCAGAGGAGGATCTCATCCAATTATATCAGACGGCAGAGGAGGAGGATCTCATCCAGTTATATCAGACGGCATAGGAGGATCTCATCCAATTATATCAGACGGCAGAGGAGGAAGGTCTCATCCAGTTATATCAGACGGCAGAGGAGGAGGATCTCATCCAGTTATATCTGACGGCAGAGGAGGGTCTCATCCAGTTATATCAGATGGCAGAGGAGGACCTCATCCAGTTATATCAGATGGCAGAGGAGGAGGGTATCATCCAGTTATATCAGATGGCAGAGGAGGGTATCATCCAGTTATATCAGACGGCAGAGGAGGATCTCATCCAGTTATATCAGACTGCAGAGGAGGGTCTGATCCAGTTATATCAGACGGCAGAGGAGGATCTCATCCAGTTATATCAGACAGCAGAGGAGGATCTCATCCAGTTATATCAGACAGCAGAGGAGGATCTCATCCAGTTATATCAGACGGCAGAGGAGGATCTCATACAGTTATATCAGACGGCAGAGGAGGAGGATCTTATCCAGGTTTATCAGACGGCAGAGGAGGATCTCATCCAGTTATATCAGACGGCAGAGGAGGGTATCATCCATTTATGTCAGACGGCAGAGGAGGGTCTCATCCAGTTATATCAGACGGCAGAGGAGGGTCTCATCCAGTTATATCAGATGGCAGAGGAGGAGGATCTCATCCAGGTTTATCAGACGGCAGAGGAGGAGGATCTCATCCAGTTATATCAGACGGCAGAGGAGGGTATCATCCAGTTATGTCAGACGACAGAGGAGGGTCTCATCCAGTTATAACAGAAGGCATAGGAGGATCTCATCCAGTTATATCAGACGGCAGAGGAGGAGGATCTCATCCAATTATATCAGACAGCAGAGGAGGATCTCATCCAGTTATATCAGACGGCAGAGGAGGAGGATCTCATCCAGTTATATCAGACGGCAGAGGAGGGTCTCATCCAGTTATATCAGAAGGCAGAGGAGGGTCTAATCCAGTTATATCAGACGGCAGAGTAGGATCTCATCCAGTTATATCAGTCGGCAGAGGAGGAGGATCTCATCCAGTTATATCAGACGGCATAGGAGGATCTCATCCAATTATATCAGACGGCAGAGGAGGAGGATCTCATCCAATTATATCAGACGGCAGAGGAGGAGGATCTCATCCAGTTATATCAGACGGCAGAGTAGGATCTCATCCAGTTATATCAGACGGCAGAGTAGGATCTCATCCAGTTATATCAGACGGCAGAGGAGGAGGATCTCATCCAGTTATATCAGACGGCATAGGAGGATCTCATCCAATTATATCAGACGGCAGAGGAGGAAGGTCTCATCCAGTTATATCAGACGGCAGAGGAGGAGGATCTCATCCAGTTATATCAGACGGCATAGGAGGATCTCATCCAATTATATCAGACGGCAGAGGAGGAAGGTCTCATCCAGTTATATCAGACGGCAGAGGAGGAGGATCTCATCCAGTTATATCAGACGGCAGAGGAGGGTCTCATCCAGTTATATCAGACGGCAGAGGAGGGTATCATCCAGTTATATCAGACGGCAGAGGAGGATCTCATCCAGTTATATCAGACGGCAGAGGAGGATCTCATCCAATTATATCAGACGGCAGAGGAGGGTCTCATTCAGTTATATCAGACCGCAGAGGAGGATCTCAACCAGTTATATCAGACAGCGGTTTAAGCGGTTTTAAGTTACTTAAAACTTTTAGCTGTTACCTCCCCAAGATCCTGTGGATAACCTTGATAACTTATCAGCATTCCCCTCATATTCTGCATCAGTTTCTCCACCTTGTCTTGATGGGACATCAGTAACGACACTGGGAATGGCGCCAAGGTCACAGAGCGATTCATCTCACACGTAGAGAATATGACCCCGGAGCCAAAGCCTCCCGCCCCGACCTGAGAATCAAAGCACTGGATATAAGCTGGTGCAGCAGGTATTATATATAGCATCCACGTCCTTAACCCTTTACAAACCAACTTATTCAGTCTCCCCGGGATGAGTTTAACCTTCTGCAGCCAAACATGTAAACAGGACATCAATGATTCAGTCAAATTAAAAACCGTCTCCTTACAAATCATAAATTATTCAACAGTATTGATTGGGAGATAATAGTTAGGAGTGATGAGAGGATAAGAGTCTGTGATTCCCCACATGGAACTATGTACAAGAATATAACTACTATAATACTGCCCCCTATGTACAGGAATATAACTACTATAATACTGCCCCCTATGTACAATAATATAACTACTATAATACTGCCCCCTATGTACAAGAATATAACTACTATAATACTGACCCCTATGTACAAGAATATAACTACTATAATACTGCCCCCTATGTACAGGAATATAACTACTATAATACTGCCCCCTATGTACAGGAATATAACTACTATAATACTGCCCTCTATGTACAAGAATATAACTACTATAATACTGCCCCCTATGTACAAGAATATAACTACTATAATACTGCCCCCTATGTACAGGAATATAACTACTATAATACTGCCCTCTATGTACAATAATATAACTACTATAATACTGCCCCCTATGTACAAGAATATAACTACTATAATACTGCCCCCTATGTACAAGAATATAACTACTATAATACTGCCCCCTATGTGCAGGAATATAACTACTATAATACTGCCCCCTATGTACAAGAATATAACTACTATAATACTGCCCCCTATGTACAAGAATATAACTACTATAATACTGACCCCTATGTACAAGAATATAACTACTATAATACTGCCCCCTATGTGCAGGAATATAACTACTATAATACTGCCCCCTATGTACAAGAATATAACTACTATAATACTACTCCAATGTACAGGAATATAACTACTATAACACTGTCTCCTATGTACAAGAATATAACTACTATAATACTGCCTCCTATGTACAAGTATATAACTACTATAATACTACTCCTATGTACAGGAATATAACTACTATAATACTGTCTCCTATGTACAAGAATATAACTACTATAATACTGCCCCCTATGTACAAGAATATAACTACTATAATACTGCCCCCTATGTACAAGAATATAACTACTATAATACTGCCCCCTATGTACAGGGATATAACTACTATAATACTTCCCCCTATGTACAAGAATATAACTACTATAATACTGCCCCCTATGTACAAGAATATAACTACTATAATACTGCCCCCTATGTACAAGAATATAACTACTATAATACTGCCCCATATGTACAGGAATATAACTACTATAATACTGCCCCCTATGTACAAAAATATAACTACTATAATACTGCCCCATATGTACAAGAATATAACTACTATAATACTGCCCCCTATGTACAAGAATATAACTACTATAATACTGCCCCATATGTACAGGAATATAACTACTATAATACTGCCCCCTATGTACAAGAATATAACTACTATAATACTGCCCCCTATGTACAAGAATATAACTACTATAATACTGCCCCCTATGTACAGGAATATAACTACTATAATACTGCCCCCTATGTACAAGAATATAACTACTATAATACTGCCCCCTATGTACAAGAATATAACTACTATAATACTGCCCCCTATGTACAAGAATATAACTACTATAATACTGCCCCATATGTACAGGAATATAACTACTATAATACTGCCCCCTATGTACAAAAATATAACTACTATAATACTGCCACCTATGTACAAGAATATAACTACTATAATACTACCCCCTATGTACAGGAATATAACTACTATAATACTGCCCCCTATGTACAAGAATATAACTACTATAATACTGCCCCCTATGTACAGGAATATAACTACTATAATACTGCCCCCTATGTACAGGAATATAACTACTATAATACTGCCCCCTATGTACAAGAATATAACTACTATAATACTGCCCCCTATGTACAAGAATATAACTACTATAATACTGCCTCCTATGTACAAGAGTATAACTACTATATTACTGCCCCCTATGTACAAGAATATAACTACTATAATACTGCCCCTATGTACAAGAATATAACTACTATAATACTGCCCCCTATGTACAAGAATATAACTACTATAATACTGCCCCCTATGTACAAGAATATAACTACTATAATACTGCCCCCAATGTACAAGAATATAACTACTATAATACTGCCCCCTATGTACAAGAATAAACTGCTATAATACTGCCCCACTATGTACAAGACTATAACTACTATAATACTGCCCCATATGTGCAGGAATATAACTACTATAATACTGCCCCCTATGTACAAGAATATAACTACTATAATACTGCCCCCTATGTACAGGAATATAACTACTATAATACTGCTCCCTATGTACAAGAATATAACTACTATAATACTGCACCCTATGTACAAGAATATAACTACTATAATACTACACCCTATGTACAGGAATATAACTACTATAATACTGCCCCCTATGTACAGGAATATAACTACTATAATATTGCCCCCTATGTACAGGAATATAAATACTATAATACTGCCCCCTATGTACAGGAATATAACTACTACAATACTGCCCCCTATGTACAAGAATATAACTACTATAATACTGCCCCTTATGTACAGGAATATAACTACTATAATACTGCCCCCTGTGTACAGGAATATAACTACTATAATACTGCCCCCTATGTACAAGAATATAACTACTATAATACTGCCCCATATTTGTCAGTAGAACACATAGTTGGTTCTTTCTATGAATGTCTCTGCAATGTGTGTGGACAGAGATGTATCAGTGTGTGAGATATTATAGATATATTTACTAACATGTGATAATGTATGGAGTAATAATCTGCGGAGCGCTCTGCCACATACGCTGTGATGAATGGATTTAATCCAAAGTAATTACAACTTGTGTTGAGTCCAAGACGGTATCAGAGAGGATTCTGGCAATTCGATTCGTCTTGTGATACGTCTTATCATCTGCATATGTCACATCCTCACAGCGTTTGTTTCTCCTCACTGCAGACTGTATACAATAATACTGCAGCACATATGATATGGAATATATTAGAAGACGTATTTTTTGCCATCGGCCTCTCCAGTTTCCAGGGGGAAGGCAATCAAGGCTGCGCGGCTGTGGAGTGGACGCTGCAGAACTATCTGATTATTTGAGAACACCCCAGGGGACACTGACAATACGCGCGTTTTACCTAATTTGGCTGATCTGCAGAGAAAAGCAGAGTCCAGAACTCTAATAACAAAGATAAGATGAGAATCTGCAGCATATTCCACCGACAAAGGATTTAAAGGGGAGGTGACACATCCTCTATATACTACACCACACAGGTGACACATCCTCTATATACTACACCACACATTAGTCACATCCTCTATATACTACACCACACAGGAGACACGTCCTCTATACACTACACCACACAGGAGACACATCCTCTATATACTACACCACACAGGAGACACATCCTCTATATACTACACCACACAGGACACATCCTCTATATACAACACCACACAGTAGACGCATCCTCTATATACTACACCACACAGGAGACACGTCCTCTATACACTACACCACACAGGAGAGTCGACACATCCTCTATATACTGCACCACACAGGAGACACATCCTCTATATACTACACCACACAGGAGACACATCCTCTATATACTACACCACACAGGAGACACATCCTCTATATACTACACCTCACAGGTGACACATCCTCTATATACTACACCACACATTAGTCACATCCTCTATATACTACACCTCACAGGTGACACATCCTCTATATACTACACCACACATTAGTCACATCCTCTATATACTACACCACACAGGAGACACATCCTCTATATACTACACCACACAGGTGACACATCCTCTATATACTACACCACACATTAGTCACATCCTCTATATACTACACCACACAGGAGACACATCCTCTATATACTAGACCACACATTAGTCACATCCTCTATATACTACACCACACAGGAGACACATCCTCTAAATACTACACCACACATTAGTCACATCCTCTATATACTACACCACACAGGAGACACATCCTCTATATACTACACCACACAGGAGACACATCCTCTATATACTACACCACACAGGAGACACATCCTCTATATACTACACCACACAGGAGACGCATCCTCTATATACTACATCATACAGGAGACACGTCCTCTATACACTACACCACACAGGAGAGTCGACACATCCTCTATATACTACACCACACAGGAGACACATCCTCTATATACTACACCACACAGGAGAGCTGACACATCCTCTATATACTACACCACACAGGAGACACATCCTCTATATACTACACCACACAGGAGACACGTCCTCTATATACTACACCACACAGGAGACATATCCTCTATATACTACACCACACAGGAGACACGACCTCTATATACTACACCACACAGGAGACCCATCCTCCTATATACTACACCACACAGGAGACACGTCCTCTATATACTACACCACACAGGAGACACATCCTCTATATACTACACCACACAGGAGACACATCCTCTATATACTACACCACACAGGAGACACATCCTCTATATACTACACCACACAGGAGACACATCCTCTATATACTACACCACACAGGAGACACATCCTCCATATACTACACCACACAGGAGACACATCCTCTATATACTACACCACACAGGAGACACATCCTCTATATACTACACCTCACAGGAGACACATCCTCTATATACTACACCACACAGGAGACACATCCTCTATATACTACACCACACAGGAGACACATCCTCTATATACTACAGCACACAGGAGACACATCCTCTATATACTACACCACACAGGAGACACATCATCTATATACTACACCACACAGGAGACACATCCTCTATATACTACACCACACAGGACACATCCTCTATATACTACACCACACAGGAGACACATCATCTATATACTACACCACACAGGAGACACATCCTCTATATACTACAGCACACAGGAGACACATCCTCTATATACTACACCACACAGGACACATCCTCTATATACTACACCACACAGGAGACACATCCTCTATATACTACACCACACAGGAGACACATCCTCTATATACTACACCACACAGGAAACACATCCTCTATATACTACACCACACAGGAAACACATCCTCTATATACTACACCACACAGGAGACACATCCTCTATATACTACACCACACAGGAGACACATCCTCTATATACTACAGCACACAGGAGACACATCCTCTATATACTACACCACACAGGACACATCCTCTATATACTACACCACACAGGAGACACATCATCTATATACTACACCACACAGGAGACACATCCTCTATATACTACACCACACAGGACACATCCTCTATATACTACACCACACAGGAGACACATCATCTATATACTACACCACACAGGAGACACATCCTCTATATACTACAGCACACAGGAGACACATCCTCTATATACTACACCACACAGGAGACACATCCTCTATATACTACACCACACAGGAGACACATCCTCTATATACTACACCACACAGGAGACACATCCTCTATATACTACACCACACAGGAAACACATCCTCTATATACTACACCACACAGGAAACACATCCTCTATATACTACACCACACAGGAGACACATCCTCTATATACTACACCACACAGGAAACACATCCTCTATATACTACACCACACAGGAAACACATCCTCTATATACTACACCACACAGGAAACACATCCTCTATATACTACACCACACAGGAGACACATACTCTATATACTACACCACACAGGAGACACATCCTCTATATACTACACCACACAGGAGACACATCCTCTATATACTACAGCACACAGGAGACACATCCTCTATATACTACACCACACAGGAAACACATCCTCTATATACTACACCACACAGGAAACACATCCTCTATATACTACACCACACAGGAGACACATGCTTGTGTGATAGATCTCAAACACGAAAACTTTGAGTCAACAGAACGTTTTATGGCTCGTTCTTCTGGGTCCTACAAATCTCATGATTTGATGGGATCTGCAGCTTCGTCTTTCTAGAATTCCTTGCACGAGCAGTAACGGAGAATTTTAGCAGATGTTTTCTCCCCACGGGGATGGAGTAATGACACAATTAACTTATAGCGCCATAAAGTTTACTCTTTGGAAGTGGCCGTATCTCTAATTAATCCGATTGCTGTGACAGCCACTAATCCGCCTTCCCAGTAACGCTCCAATAACCATTGATTTTTCCGGCTACCTGATGGGGAACCTGCAATGTGATGACTGTAAGGATCGGCGCTGACCTTGGGGTTAGAGCGCTGACCGTCCCGGGGTTAGCCTCCAGTCAATTACAGACTAGTGGTCACCTCTCATCGATTACACACCAACATGTACAAGCGTCATTACAACATCCAGCAATTACTGAGCCACCAGTTATGAAGCGACTGATCTCCTCCGCTCTCCTCCGCTCCTAGAGGTCATCCTGCTAGTATAGCAGGCGAGGTACACAGGCGCAGTGGCGTAACTAGAAGAGGCAGGGCACCTATAGCAAACTTCTGCCTTCTCCCTTAAAAAATATACACGGTATACAAAGTACACATATAGAGCATAATGCAGTATACATACACATCATACAATGTATATGTAATAATGGTGTACATCCTCCATTCTTTAGTTTGTCAGGTTGGATGATGGGGCCCCCTGACACTGTGGGCCCCATAGCAGATGCTATGGCTGCTAACACTGTAGTTACGCCCCTGCACAGACGTTAGGCAGAATTGTAGTCGGAGACAGGCAGGAGGTCAGGACGGGCAGCAATGGGAAATCACAATAACAGCGCAGGGCATGGGTACAAGCTTTCTCTAGGGCACAAGGCATGAAGATGCGGCAGGGAACACAGGAGGGGGCTGGGAATTTATCAGGGAAGGCGGCCGGCCAGCGCCAATTATCGTCCGCGGAGTCGGGAGAGGTAAGTTACCTTGAAAACAGGAACCGGAGGCACCAAGAGGAACACCGGTGCGCCTGCGTCCAGGGATATGAGTGTGCAGGGGCATCCGTGCCCGTGACAATGCATACATTATAGTAGATACATGACAGTAGATAAATAAATCTGCTATAGGGTGCATACATTATAGGACATGACAGTAGATAAATAATTCTGCTATAGGGTGCATACATCATAGGACATGACAGTAGATAAATAAATCTGCTATAGGGTGCATACATTATAGGACATGACAGTAGATATATAATTCTGCTATAGGATGCATACATTATAGATAAATAAATCTGCTATAGGGTGCATACATTATAGGACATGACAGTAGATATATAATTCTGCTATAGGATGCATACATTATAGATAAATAAATCTGCTATAGGGTGCATACATCATAGGACATGACAGTAGATAAATAATATGGTGCGTCCATAATAAGAAATTATAGTACATAAATAATACTGTTACAAGATGCATAAATAATAGGAAACTACAGCAATAAACTAATACAGCTACAAGTTGCTTATGTAATAGGAAATGACGGTATTGTATGGTAAATAATACTGCTATAGGAAATTGCATTCTATAAATAAATACTGTTATACACGGCATACATAATAGGACAATACAGCAAATAAATCATACTGCTATAGGGTAATAAATAAAATGCATATAGTGCCTATAGGACACTGCTACATTGTATCATTTTTTACTGCATTACAATTGCTATATGGTATGTAGAAATAATGGAGGCCCATAGAAAAGTATTTAAAGACCCGTATTACCAATGACATCACTTTACCAGGACATAATAATAGCGCCACATATCACTCCCCTACTGTACAAATACCGCAGTGATACAGCTGCAGGTCCTAGATATTACCACCACTACCGCTGCATAAGTTATATCATATTTATACCAAATAATACCGCCAAACCGTGTCCTTTACCTCCACATAGTGACTGAATATTAGCTCTATACTGATGTACAAAAAAAGCTTCATACAATAAAAAAAAAGCCCAATTCTGCTCACACCCTGAGGATTATATAAGTGATTATCGTTGGTAATGATATCTGATAATCACCGGCCCTCACAATCCTGCAGCCTCTCTGGTGCCCCCTGTAGTACGGAAAGTTTTCAACTGTAGTGACAACTCTTCTCCATCAGGCAGAGAACTTCATAATGTCTCCTCCGTATTGCACATCTCCACACTGCACCCCTAAAGCTCCTGCAGTCACTGACAGTATTGTGTCACCTAAATAATATGTCCCACACTATGATCCTAAGTAATATATACTCCCACACCACAACTGACCACACTGTGCACCTAAAGCTCCTGCAGTCCCTGACAGTATTGTGTCACCTAAATAATATGTCCCACACTATGATCCTAAGTAATATATACTCCCACACCACAACTTACCACACTGTGCCCCTAAAGCTCCTGCCGTCACTGACAGTATTGTGTCTCCAAAATATTATGTCCCACACTATGATCCTAAGTAATATATACTCCCACACCACAACTGACCACATTGTGCCCCTAAAGCTCCTGCAGTCACTGACAGTATTGTGTCACCTAAATAATATGTCCCACACTATGATCCTAAGTAATATATACTCCCACACCACAACTGACCACACTGTGCCCCTAAAGCTCCTGCAGTCACTGACAGTACTGTGTCACTAAAATAATATGTCCCACACTATGATCCTAAGTAATATATACTCCCACACCACAACTGACCACACTGTGCCCCTAAAGCTCCTGCAGTCCCTGACAGTATTGTGTCACCTAAATAATATGTCCCACACTATTATCCCAAGTAATATATACTCCCACATCACAACTGACCACACTGTGCCCCTAAAGTTACCTCAATTACTCAAAGTGCAGTGTCTCCCTGATATATAGACACAGCTCCTTCTTAATAATGTTATATGGAGCGCCCCTCTTTATAAATGGGGGCGAACTTGCTATATGATGTCATTCTCTCAAATACAGCCCCCCAGGGTATAGAACACCCTCCCATAATACAGTGCCCCCTTAATGTATGGTGTTCCCATTCTATAATGCACCCCCATAGATTTGTATAGTGGTC